>NC_065978.1:0-152500 GCF_021464435.1 Cataglyphis hispanica | reverse complement strand
GGAGAAAGGCAGATGATCTGAACGCGACAAAAAATGGCGCATGCGGCCCCTCACCTCTCCGACGCAATTACATCGACGTTATATGCCTGATTGCGCGTTAAATTATCTAAGTAAGAAAAAGGAGTCGACCTCCTTTGCTTTTCACTCTTTCCCCATCCACAAAGAAAATTCTACGGTTCACTGATCTCATATGAAATAAAGATTGACGTATACGAGCTCTCTCTCTCTCTCTCTCTCTCTCTCTCTCTCTCTCTCTCTCTCTCTCTCTCTCTCTCTCTCTCTCTTTCTATGATTTAGAAACAAAGTTAAAGCAAACTGATTTAAACAATACATGTGCGCGTGCATATAAATACAGTCAACTCTCTCTTATATGATAAAAAAAAAATATTTGCATGTCTGCGAACAACTATATTTTTCATTAAGTGCAGATACTTCAATCATTGATTCATCTTACTCACAAACGTTTTCGTGTCGTACTCATCCGTGCTCGATTCATGCTATAAGAATAAATAAGCGCAGTTCGTCGCGCTTCGTCGAGAAACAAACGTCTAATTAAATATCGGCGAACAAAATATTATAGTAGATAGACCCGCGCGCGGAGAGAGAGAGAGAGAGAGAGAGAGAGAGAGAGAGAGAGAGAGAGTCACGTGTTTATAAATAATTATAAGCACAGGAAAGTGGGTATCATCACGTTCAATGCCATTCGGTCGCTGTGTCTTGTAATTTTATTCGCGATATAGAATGCAGTTGCGCCGATGACGCCAACACGATGAGGATACACGACCTTCAAGGATACGCATCGTTCTTTCTTCTATGGCTCGCGCTTCCTCCCCTCCTCCCGGCATCCCCATCGTTTCACCGCCATGTCTCTATTTCGTTCTCTTAGCGTGGTACGCTATTGCTCGTGTAACAGTAACTCGCTTAAGCGTGTAATTTGTATCCACTGGGATATAGATGATACGGCGATGAAGAGAGCTTTATTTTTGTAATTAAGATGCCGCTATAGAGAGACAGAGAGACAGGCAGGCAGAGACAGAGGGAGAGAGAGAGAGAGAGAGAGAGATGGAGAAGCGTTCGCGCTTGCAAATGCGCGCATCGCGAAGAAAAGTACCGTAACGAAGCGTCAAGGTTGCGTTTACGATGCGGCCGATCGGATCGTGTTTGCATAATTCTACTTCGTTTGCAGTTAACGCGAAAAGTCTTACATGTTATGCTTACGACACGTATTGTTCTTTGTGTATCGCGAGGAACGATGACGTTGCTGTATGAAACGCGTACGAAAGAAATATATATATATATATATATATATATATATATATATATATATATATACACGGTTGTTTTGAACACAAGATCTGATAAATATAAAGGCTCGCATGTATCGATCGAATCGCTGGATTAAAAAAAAAAAAAAATCTGTATAATGCTCACGCCGAAATGTTTTTCGGCCAATTAAATCACGGGTGAATCTACGGTTCGATATAATTTAATGGCCATTTATCGTGGGAAGGGAGCTCGGATCCCGAAAAAGGGACGAGGCGATCGATCGCGCATAACGAGTTTAATTAATTTCAACGTTCGCGCTATGCATGAGGCGTAGTCGCGACAGCGGCGTTGATCGGATTACTCCTGGCCGCAATAAAATTTGCATAAATCTGACATTGCCGGTCGCATTTGCCGCTAATTAAGCTTACAAAGTCGCTAAGTGCTTCGACTAATCCGAGATATTCTTGTTTTTGACGCGCGATTCGCGGTATGTTTACCGGAAGGGATAAGCGAGCAATCCCTCTCTCTTTCGTGTGAGATACGCGTTTAATTAATTTAAACGCTGTCACGTACTGTTTGTAAATCCTTATTATTACAAGTACGTATCCGACGATTGTAATAAAATCTACATAAACCCCGTGCTAATTGCCACTGCGTTTCATCCAATTAAACGGTCGTAAACATATTCGCAGTTAGAGCTTACTAATCCACCTTTTATTATTCTCTTCTTACCGTAGCGAGCATTCTATGCGGACTCTTAACCCTTAGGATTTGAAACATATATTTCGAATTATAATATAAGTATCAGTCAATTCGAGAGAGCTTTTACGCTTAATACGCAACGGTATGCAGGAAATGTTCACCGGCAGATTTTCCTACTTTTATCTTGCTATAAGTCGAGTGAAAATAACCAAAACGAATTCTCTAATCGCAGATTATAATGAACGTAGAAAGGAAATCATTACTTTTAAATAAAAAAAAAAAAATTGTTTTTGAAAGAATATATGAAACAAAACACATATCCTACATTCCATACAGTAAATAAATCAATTAAAGAAGTATATATAAAAATATTAGCTAGAGTCTTTTCGCTTAATCTGAGCTTTAGTTTTTTACTAACAATTATGTGTCAATTACATGTCAATAGCGGAAACTATTAATACTCTTCGCGCTTTCGTGTATATATATATATATATATATATATATATATATATATATATAAAACATGCTTTTCAAAATCGCACCGTTAATTACGAGGCGTAATAAATGCACTCTGAGTACGATGCTCCCACGTTACGCTGCGAGCGAAGACTGAAATAGGCTGACCGGCGAAACTAGTTTTTACCGTAAATCCGCGATGCAGCGTAGTCGGAAAAGTTGTCGTTCGATAGCGAAAACAACCAAGTAGGCGACCTTCAGTGACAAAGGGACACTTTGGAATAAGAAACTGGTTCCGACCGCGACATTTTTTTTTTGTTTTTTTATATAAAAGTTCGAACCACACGACCATATTACGAAATCACGTTTCGTATTTTTATTTTATGTTATGTCAAATTTTGTATCTTTTTGCTGTGTCAACGTGTATAATGATCTGTCTGTAGACGATTTCTGTTCTCTCCGAAATCCGAATGTGTACGTGTTGAGTCAATAAAAATACAATAATACATTTTTATACTAACAAATTTTATCTAACAAATGCACATTAATTCGTAAAATTAATTATATTTTCAAATTAATAATTGTATCAAATGTTTCTATTTTTTTTAGTAATAAGAAGAATATAAAAAAATTATTTAACAAAAATATTGCAATAATGTTATAAGATATTTATTTTTACCTATTTTTATTTTTTTATTTTTACCTATTTTTTTTACAATATATCTTTTATAATTTTCATAAAATTAGATTTTTTATCTCGTTGTAAATAATAAATTGTACAATTTGCACCATTAAATTTTTAACGAAGCTTGTGTAGAAAGTAACACGAGTAACACTATAAACTGCAGGTTAAATCCGCGGATATACTTATACGTAATCCTGTCGCCATCGCGTTAGTTCGCGAAGAGATCCGCGCCCGATACGCACCCGTCCCATCCCATAATCATGGAAAAGAACGGCGAGCACATACGGACGTGCGGATATGTGGCTGCCAGATTGTAAAAAGGCAAAAGGTAATCACGACCAGGCCCGAATATAGGCGAGTAAGGTCAGGGTGCGAATGCAGCTGAGAACGAGGAATGCCATTACGCACGTTTCCAAGTCGCCGTTGCAGTCGAACCGCCCCTTCTCCGCCTGCCTTCCCCTCCTACATGTCCTCCCGCACCAAGTATGCACCGAGATATGTGCGCGAAAAGATCGTCCATGTACTTGTGTTCAAATATATATGTGTGTGTGTGTGTGTGTGGGAAATAAAATATATTTATATCTTGTATTTATAATTCGCATATCTAGACCGGCTCTATCTAATTCTTTTTCGATGGTTTTTCTGTACTTAACTACTTTTTTTTTTTTTTTTTTTTTGTTAACAGAAAATCTCAATAATTCTGTAAAAATATTCTGCAAATAATTTTTTTAAATTTTATTAAATAATAAAATGCATATATTTATATATAATATAAAATGTAAATTTTGTATATTATTTTATATATTTATCAAAATTTTTTTATAATTAATATTTATTATAAATATATTATATATATATATATAATTTTTACGAGAATTTACGAAAATGACGAAATGCGCTTTTTTCAAAATCGCTGATGAATGGCAGAAAGATTCCAATTTTTTACGATGATCGATATATATATATATATATTACATGTTTCAAAAGAATTCCGAAAGATTGACCGTGCATTGTGCATTGTTGCGAAGAAATGTAGAGATACTCGTATGCGTTTGCAATACCGATATCCGAAGCCATTGAAATTATACCACTCTCGAGAGAATCTCGAGCGATCTCCGTTTTCAATCGTACACAACGATCGCCGTTACTCGATCATCGAATATTTGATGACCAACGGATATCGCGAAGCGATTGATCCCGCCACCGTCTTACGTACGTCCAAGGGTTCGTCGCGCATTAAAAGCAGCCGAGAGAGTCCAATGCGCCTGGATATCGCGTGCGAGTTTCGACCGAAGAGTGCAACGGGCTTGAGCTTGCGCTCGCTCGCGCGTTGTGCATCACAATGCGATGCAGGCAGCATAAAACAAGCTGCCATACATGGGGCGACCGTCAGCCAACTCCGGGTTATAGCAGGACCGGCCGAGAAAGACGGAACGAGAACACGGGGTGAGGCGAGAAGGCAGGAGAAACGGAAAGGGACGTCAAGACAACGATCACAAGAGTGGGAGAGAGAGAGAGAGAGAGAGAGAGAGGGGGGGGGATGTTGTATAGCGTGTTATCCGCGCGCGTGTGCGCTTGAGATTGTGTATTATTCGTGGTGCCAGGTCCTCTCCTCCTCGCGAGATAAGTTTCAACTCTCTCGCTCCTTACGGGCACAATCACGCATGAAAAGATCTCACGTCAGAGGTCCTCGATACTTTCCTCCGTTAAAAATTTCATCTCCTCGTAAAATACGAAAACGCATCTACATATGACGTTGAGGGAAGCTATGAGATGAAACAGGATGTTGCCAATATTCTAGCTTTAAGAGCAGTCTTCTTTCAATTTTAATTACTAAGGGAAAAAATTCTTTTCGAAAAAAAAATTATAAGTTTTCATCATGATCAATTTTTGCGCACATAAATAGGAAATATTACTCTTGATAACGTAACAATATTTGGAAGATCTTCGACTCTTTCAAAAGTCTAATTTACTGCAATTTCCCGTAATTTGCCGATTCAATTCCATTTTAATTAAATATGAGATAATTTATAATAAAAAAAATATCACAATCTGAGACGAGATTGTCGATCACTGCTTCGACGTACAACTCGAACAGAACTCTGTGATCGCGCGTTGCATTGTAATCAATAATTAGTGCGATTAATTAAACTGAAAGCAAATACATATTAACAAACTAGAGTGTTGCGAGAGACGCGCCTAGTGCTCGATTGTTAGCTGTCAATTAAGATCAACTAGCACGTGCGCGAATACATCTCGCCGCTTCATTGATCCGAAAAATTGATTTTTCCTGTAAGCCGATTATAATCTCGAATTTTTAAAAATTTCAAGAGATGAAGAGAGAGAAAGAGAGAGAGAGAGAGAGAGAGAGCAAGAAAGAGAGAGAGAAAAAAAAACAACATTTAATAGCCTATACGGTAAATCTTACGCGCTTGTCCCGTTATGTACCCTATCGTCCATTAAATCGCGATTAATTAAATACAAAAATTATTCATCTCTCGGGCCGTGTTCGGCCCGCGTGTTAAAAAGCACCGCACGAAGGTACATGCAAACACATCTATATACGTTGCCATTCACATGACAACGAGCGCGGCCGCGAAAGAGAAGGTGGCGATGATTAATTCCAGGCGCAACGTTCTCCGTAACGTTCGTCTCGCGCCTAACGTCGTGTACCTCTAACATACAGCGATGGAGATCGAATTCCTACCTAACCTTGTAAAGAGGCGGCTTACACGCCGTTATACATATCGCCGAAGGTGTCGAAGGCGCACGCCACACCTACACAGCGAGACATCAAACTGGATAGATTAGACAGTTACATACGTTCATTGGCCTTAAAGAAAAGTGCTTTTTCTTCTCTCTCTCTCTCTCCCCCCTCCCCTCTGCCTCCCCACACGCCGCACGCACTCGCACACACATTCACTCATAATTCTATATTTCTTCATATCTTGAAGAAAAGACGTTTTCTGTTATAAATTGACGTTTATGCATATCTAAATTAATGCAATTTTGTTTTTTAAACAAACATCTTATTATGATTTATTTAATTAAAAATATCGATTTTATTCCTTTTTATTTTTATTTGTACTAAAAGACCCGCGCGAACTATCCTTGATCCTCCAAATCAGGCATGTGTGCTTCATGTGTTAATATAAATGCGATATACGAATCGCGAATCGCGAAAACATTGCCACAACCTTGACATTTTGTGCGTGCGATGCACGGATGCATTTATAGAATTTCCGGTTTACGCCTTCGTTCGCATGCGATTTTCGACGTTACAAATTAATGCGGCGTATTATTTTAAGTGTAAACGATACGTGCGATTAATTGAGTTATTATAATAGTGAACCATCTAATTGAGTAAATATTCAATTACTTTTATTGCATACATAGACTTGTATGTGTCTCTCAAAAATAATAAATTTAAGCAATATCATTATAGTACTAAATAATAATCTAGATAATATCCTTAGATGATTTCTTGCTCGAAATTTATATTGCAAAAGTAATATCTTAATACGTAATGTCTTTATAAGCAATTCCTTAAACAATTCAGCGGTTTCTTCGGTCACTATCTCGATGCTTTTCGGCGAAATCACCGAGTCCCCTATAATATTCATTGTATATGTGCAATATATTCTTTTCTTATAATTTTGACATTAATAGAAACGCAATAAAAACCTCCTTTTAATATAATATAAAATATATATAAAAATATAATATATAAAATATAATAAATAAAATATATAAATAAATATATAATAATAAAAATAATAAAATAAATATATAATAAATAAAATATAATATATAAAATATATAAAAATATTATATATATAAATATATAAAAAATATAAATATATAAAAAATATATAAAAATATATGTGAAATATATGATATTACGAATGCACAAGAAAGAGCCTTGGCATTAATGGCGGTAATTAGATAGAAGAGTCCATTTCACACGAGACGTGCATTGAACTTCGTGCAATTATCCCGGTATCATTCTCTCATTGAAGGTATAAATAGCCGCGTGCTCACTCGTGTGTCAGCGCGGCATTACGGAATTATGAATCGCAGTCACGTTGGAAGAAAACGCCGTCATTATCAGCTACAAATTTTAAGAGATAGAAACAATGTGACTCAGGATGCAAATATAGACGGGTATGGAAAATGCATTACACGTGTGGCACAAGCGCATGTCGTTTATACATCGAAATTATACCTCGGCTCACAGATGACAAGTAATGATAACGGTACGAGAATATAAGAGATTTGCCATTCGTGATATTTTCGATTCTTGAGAAGGCAAATGTACGGAGTAATCGTGATTTATTTCTAAAATAAAATAAAAATTATCGACGCACATTGTATAGTACATTTTCGTATTAATTGCATTTATTTTGCAATTTAATTAAACGCTACAGCAAGATTTTTATGTTACAATTGAATATTTCTAAAACAAAGATTTTTGTATCGATGATTATCGACTGAGATATGTTTAGTTTAATGAAAATTTATTATCGAAATAACGCTAGAACGAGGTAAACTAAAGAATACTTATCTCCTAAGTACGAAACGGCGCATTCTCGAACCGTCTTCGCAAGAGAGTACAAAGAAACATTTCAAAGGGAGAAGACACTCACGTATCCGCCTCGTAAAAAGCAATCTCTTATGCGAAGTGTAGAGAAATCGCCTGTTCACTTTTCTACATTCTACGTATAAAATGATAAGCCAGCGCGATATATCGTCTATATACGTGATATTCTCTCGCAGCACACGTCTCCGCGATCTTTTTCTGCAATCCGCGAGCATGAGAAGACGAGAAGAAAGAAGGAAGCAGAGACGAAGAAGAAAGAGAGAGATAGGAGGATGAACCTCTTCGGTAAAAGGATGATCGGTCGTAGCAGCCTTGAAACCTGTCTCCTCAGGCTCGGCAAGTGCACAATTAAAGGGTCCTCGATTTACACGGCGCCAGGTCCAAGATCAGCGCGGAGAAATGCACATGTCGCGCGGTACGATCTTTTTATTAATGGACGAAGAGCCGCTTCGGCGAAGGTCGCGCCCGCCATTTAATGTTCTACATTAAACAACGATGATCTCCGGACAGTGTAATAAGGGGAGAAAAACGCGTGATGTTTTAGCAATATTAAATCTCCGGATATGTAGTAGTATAAAAAAAAAAATTCCAAAAGACTGTGTTGTGTACGATCTCTCAGATCGTATATACACAGCCAAGATTAAACACATTGGGCCCAAACTGGTTGTTTTTTTTTGCTCCGTGTGCAACGAATTATTGGTAGATCTGGTGTACTTTTATTATGAAAATAAGTTATATTGTGGAAGAGATTTGGCTGCATTCTTGGGAATTGTTCGATGTTTTGCATGCGATGAGGTAAGTGTGTGTGTGTGTGTGTCTTGTAGTGTTCTTTATTAAGGGCATATCTTCTTTGAATTACAAATTTTTTGGACAATTTCGTGTAAACTGTCTCTTGGCAAAAATGTCAAGGGAGATTATTTATAATTTCTTAATTCTCAATATCATGTGTTTTTATAATTAAAAGATTAAAATTCTAATTAAGATTCTATTACAGTCTATTTGTGGGTGAGAAATTAATTGAAAAATATGATTCATCTATTTGTTTTTTTAAAGTTTGCTATTCAAAAAGCTCTTTACTTTTTAATTGCTTATCAACTGATTCAGAAGCTAACGTTTCCACAATCTTGTCCACAATCTCCACATCACTATAATGAAAATGTCTCGATATTTTGTAGATTTGGCAAGGAATTTAAAGTTTAAAGAAAGATTATAGAATAATTATACTTTAATAGAGAAATATATTTATATATATAGGATAATTGCAAACATTCCGGCCAGACTTCGAGATTTTATAGAAAATTTAATTCTGAATAAAAAGATTTGAAATTCGAGTCAAAAAATGCTTTCTTAAAAAGTTAGCGCCAAAAATCTCTGAACTTATGATTATTTTATATATTTTTACAAATATTAGGGAAAGTATATGTTCTTTAACAAAAGGTGGAGAAAAGTGATAGAGAATTAAATTATCTTCCAAAAGTGATAAAAGAAATTATTTTAAATTATTTTTCAAATCAGATCAAAATGATCGTAATACGTTAAATAAATTTTGAGATAATCAATTTCAACGCATTTCCCTGATATTTGTAAATGTAAAAATGATAAAAAAAATGTAAAAATGATAGCCGAAAAAACACTCTCTCTTGTACTAGTGATTTCAAACTGGTTATCTGAAAATCTATGAAATCTACTACGGTCATTTTGATATCATTTGAAAGATAATTTAATTCTCTGTAACTTTTGTTTTCGTACTTTTTTAAATTAAAGAATACATACTTTTCCTGATATTTGTAAAAATTTATTTGTAAAAATAATCATGATTTTTATGTGCATATAAAATAACCATGACTTCATAGATTTTTGAGTCCTAACTTTTTAACGAAGCATTTTTCGACCCATGTTTATAGGAAACTTTTTGTTCAGAAATAAATTTCAAAGTCTGCCCGGAATCTTTCGGCCCATCCTGTAATAATAATTGTAGAGCGCTGAAATTTTAAGAGACAAAAAGAAGAGAAAGTCGCAGAACAATTGATGTAAGAAATGAAATTCATTCATTCTGCGCGTGCTGTGTTTGCTCGTCTTTCGAAATTACACATTCATATAATTTCGGATCTTATAACTCTACAAATTTTTCAAAGTTGCATCCTTCCCCGGCATCCATGGAAACCTTACGAAATGAAATATTTCCTGCACGCGCGTCATTGATATTCCAACGATCCTTTTTTCGTATCTCATTTGTGTCGTGTCTTATTGCGCGGCCCATAGTCCATTGGCCAACGCGCGTCGGCCACGTCTTAAACGTCATCCACACAGCGGTATGACAAAAGTCGGCCCCGATCCAGTTGAGCACATACACGACCTTATTGTTATTTACGAGCCGCGATATATAAGGTATTAAGTAACGCTACTTTCACTGTCGCCTACACGCTCGTTAAATTCCTGGCGGCTGTGGGTCCGAAAGAGTTTCCGATCGATCGCGGCGGAATGACAATACGTCTGGCGTTTTGCGCGACCGATTATCTACGTCTAAGCACCGAAATTAATGGCCAGCGATCGATTGTGAAAGTTCTCGGGGGGCTGCTAGACGATCGGTCTGGCGTATCTCTTCCGCGAAATTGAGATATTACGCGTACGACACGCACGCGCGTTCACAGCCACCGTACCGCATGTTTTGCACACGGTTATGAATAACTATGTCTAGCGTGTGGCAAAGAAGTAATAAATCGTGTCGGCCGAATAGCGCTCGTAAATATTAGCCAACGAGATATCAAATAAGCCTGTACAATTAAACATATAACTAATAAATAATCCCCTTAAAATTATTTATTTGAATATATATATATTATTTATTAATTATATTATTATTTATTTTATTAAATTATAATTAACATTAAATTTATTATTATAAAAATTATATTTAATTATATATCATTATAAATAATAAATACATATATATATATATATATATATATATATATATATAATATAAATTAATATATAATATTAAATTTATAAATATATTTAAATAATTATCATTATAATGATAAATTAATATAATATTAATTAAATACATATTCTTAATGATTAATAATATTTATTAATTATATTTAAGATTTATATTTAAGATTTTAGAATTTGTGAAACGAAGATATCGAGTAAGGTTCGCCACTAAATGGCTAATTGCAAGATTCCCTTATGTCGGCATCTTTAATAACGTCTAGAAAAAGCACGTTAGTGATAAGACCAATCGCGTACGAATGAGGATTGATATCTACTTCCGCCTTCATCAATTTCATATATCGATTCTCCATCGAAGCTCGCACTTAATTACCTCGCGAATTAAGTTTCACAGCCATATATGTATATACGTGCGTAACAAAATTCTTTTACATTCAACCTCCAATTGATTTTACATTAGGAGAATTTTTATTTACCATTATATTAAAATATCTTTAATTTTGACAAACTGCGAAATAAAAATGAACTTAATCCTATCCTTACTAAATCATGATAGCTCTATCACTATAGTATATTTATCAGAAATTCTGAGAATAGCGCGAGAAGAGAAAAAGCAATGAGAATTCACGCTGCAAGCAGACCGACGATAAGTAACCTTGAATTTAGCAGAGCGGAAACTATGCCTATGCTCCCTCTCCGCCTCTCTAATTACTTTCTCCGCGGCCTAGTCTATCGCCGAGATCTGGGCGAATATGAACGCCAAACTATCCGGCGGCTTCGTGAGCATATCGCGTATGACGTAATAGTAACCTACTTCCGCCCGGTGTTCATTCATGTGCTATGAAAGAAGTGGCGAGAGAAAGAGAGAGAGAAAAAAAAAGAGGAGAAATAGAATCGATATCTTTCTCTCTGATTTCTGCTCTCTTTACGTATCTCTTCTATTTCTTCTCTAAACATTTGTCAACTTATCGCAGTTATCGCTTCATCTCCTTTCAGATTCTTGAATAATCGAGGATCAAGATTCGCATTTCAAGTAGGCGTAAGCGATTTACACGCGTACAGAATCCGACGTTGCAAGTAACTATGATTTTTTTCGGTGACAAAAAATTGGCAATCGAGAAATTCCGATTGAAAAAATTTGAGTCTAACAAAATCACACACAAAAAAACTGACTAAAGCTTACACGCGTATAAAATCCGATGTTACAGTACAATTTTTTCAATAATAAAAAAACTGACAATTGAGAAACTTTGATTAAAAAAATGAATCTATCAAAATCTACATACAAAAAAAAAATTACTAATTGAAACTTCAGACAAAATTTCCGCAGCTTTTTTGCAGACACACTGTCTAATTTTTCAAACAGACTGCAGTCTGCATTTTCAGACATATTCTTCTGAATTTTTTGAAGAAAAATGACTCTGATGATTGAGACAGATTGCCCAAAATTTTTTTCAGACAAACTTGAATATTTAGACAAAAATGTATGTTGAATTTTTGTAAAATATTTTTTTTACATTATATAGCTTTAATTCCTACAGATAATCTAATATATCATTAGAATGCATCTGTTGAATTTTTGTAAAAAATTTTTTTACATTATACCAGTTTTAATTCCTACAGATAATCTAATATATCATTAGAATGCATCTATGTTGAATTTTTGTAAAAAATTTTTCTACATTTTTTTACATTATACCAGTTTTAATTCCTACAGATAATCTAATATATCATTAGAATGCATCTATGTTGAATTTTTGTAAAAAATTTTTCTACATTTTTTTACATTATACCAGTTTTAATTCCTACAGATAATCTAATATATCACTAGAATGCTTCTATGTTGAATTTTTGTAAAAATTTTTTTACATTTTTTTACATTATACCAGTTTTAATTCCTACAGATAATCTAATATATCACTGGAATGCTTCTATGTTGAATTTTTGTAAAAAATTTTTCTACATTTTTTTACATTATACCAGTTTTAATTCCTACAGATAATCTAATATATCACTGGAATGCTTCTATGTTGAATTTTTGTAAAAAATTTTTCTACATTTTTTTACATTATACCAGTTTTAATTCCTACAGATAATCTAATATATCACTGGAATGCTTCTATGTTGAATTTTTGTAAAAAATTTTTTTACATTTTTTTTACATTATACCAGTTTTAATTCCTACAGATAATCTAATACATCATTAGAACGCATCTATATTAAAGATCTGCATCTATATATGTAGAATCGGATATTTTCATAAACATGACTCGACTACGTAAAGAGATACGCGAAATTGCGAGGACAAAGCGCGAAAGCAAGATTGCGCAAAATTGATCGTGAACTCTCTTCGTCTTTCGTCGTACTTTAAGTAATACCAATGATTATGCATATAAGAAGCATTCTCCACGGACAATTTCGAAGTGCAGTCCTACGTAAATTGCGAGAACGCGACCGCGCTGCGTGCAGCGAAACGCCCGGCGTGAATTCAGCCATGCGTGCACGCGAGCATAGTAAAGGTCGATATACATATGTAGTCGTAGCTCGTGCAGTCCTAAGTACTTTGAGAAGCGCACGAAATGCGCGCTGGACCATTCGCGGCGGATCGCGTTTCTGTTCCGCACGTAAGACGGACCTACCTAACGATCGACACTAATGATCTCCAGCAGAGAGGAGGATATTAAACTTAATATCGCGCGGGAGGGACGAGCTCGCTTGCGTCGTCGACTCACCAGACGATTTCGCGCCAAAGCTTTTGTACGTTGCAGCATCACGGATAAAATTGAAATTCTGTAGATGGAGAATGAGATGACTCTTTTTAAGACTCGAGCTTTTTAAGACTTGATCTTTAAAGCTATAGTCCCTTATTGCAGCCATAGTAAATTAGAAAGTAGAAGCAAGTCAAGTGAATTTATTTCTGCTATTGTGATTTATTCTTGATATTATAAATTTTTTCTTTCTCAAGATTCGTCAAAATAAATGTTTTCTCTGTACTCGCTCTCGCGTTTGATTAATGCATAGATTAATATATTAATAATTATCTATTTGATATTATTAATATATTAATCTATGCATTAATATATGCATTAATATTTTTGAGATATTTTTACTGTAGATTAGTAAAAATATCTCAAAAATACTCAAAACTTTTTTGTGAGCTTTTATGAATTAATAAATAACTATAAATTTTGCCACAAGATTCATATTTCGCTGGAAATTTAAAGCAAATTGAGTTCTACATTAACATGTGCGTTTATTAATACAGAATAATTTATTTTGCTATTAAATACAAATAATGACGTACAAAGAAAATCAATTTTTTCGGTGTATTTCGAAAAGATCATATGATTTTTGATTTCTTTCTGATATTACAATACAATATAATTGCAGTAAAAAAAAAAAAAACAGAAAAGCTCAAAAATTAAAACTTTTATAAACATTCGAAATAGTTCTGAGATAATTCCATTAGTTTCTCAATAATGAAAAAAATTTGATACAGATGCATGTGGAAAAAGTATATATTTAGATGTTTTAAATTATATTCTCGATTAATCCAAGAATCGACTCTAAATGCTACAAATGCGTGCCTAAATACGAATATCCTTCACCGTAATTGCAGAGAGATGCATTTTAGAATTGGCAAGCGAACAATGGGAAATCATGTGGCGAACGTTATGACATTTCTTTGACATTTCTTCGGCAAGTAGATCGTATTGTCGCGTCGGCTGCTATTCGCGCTGAGTCACAACACACACCGAATCAACGCGAATGTCGTCGAAGAAACAAAGTCAGGTTGTAGCCGACATATCGGAAGTTTGAAAATAAACGAGCCATTTTTGCCATTTCATTGGAAGTCATTTGGATGCGCGCGCTCAAGCGCGTAACGACGCCGATAACGTCGCGATCTTTACGAATGCGCGAATGTCTTTTTTATCTCGGGGAGGAGTCCTCGTCTCGACGTTCGTATTCCCCCCCGCGGGAGACGAGACGAGAATCTAATCAGATTTCTTCACTCGTGGCCGCGCTTCTCGGTACGAACGCGTCAAGAAAGATAGATTGGAATAATGACGGAATGACACAAGTAAAAGAATTCCGTATCGAAGGACACATAAACCAAGAGTCCGTGTTATCGTAAGTCACCGTAAATTTATATAAAGAAAGAAGCTGTAATATTTTAGAGTAGCATAGAATAAAGAAGTTTTGTTTTCTACCACACAGTGTATATGATAGAGAAAATATCAAGAATAATTTATGTAGCGCTTACCCTGCTTTGAAAAAAATTTTTCGAAATATAGAAAATCGCGCGTATTTTCTCTCTATTTGTTTACACCGAAAGGTACACGATTTCACAGAAAATTATAATAATGAAAAAAGGCGTGGTTGCGTGAAAGAGGGTGAATAATGTTGGCGATGCTCGAAGAGAGAGCTTTTGCTCGTAACGATATGCTCAGCGAAGCGGCTTAACGCACTGCTTCGCAATGTTGCGATATGCGCTCGTTTACAGCTGTCAATCTCGCTCGCAGCAATGTTATTAAATCCATTTACGTGCGGTGTATAAACGTATACTCGGCAGACAAGATCCTTCACGGATTCTTCCACCCGAGTCGGATGCCCGCGCGATCGAAACATCTTGATTATTGACCGCAGACACGATTCGCGCTTCTCGTGATCCAAGACGCGGCGAATAATTAGCGTAATCAAGAGTTCGTTAACAAAAACCACCATTGGTAGTTGCTTGCTAACATTATCAACGAATACTTAAATATAAGCTGCAAAATTTAAAATACATGCTGCTGCGTAAATGCCTCGTTATTGTTTAATGGCAGATACACTCACGAGTTCCTGACGAGTTTCCTTAGCTAAAAACGGAAAAAAGTCAATTTAATATTTTGTTACATTTAACACATTACAAATATTAAACATATTATATTGAAAAATGTTTCAATATAAAATTTACGATAAAATTAATTAAAAGATGGGGGTTTTTATCGTCTAGTTACGTTTCTGAAACTTTGCTAGAATCTTTCAACATTAAATAATCTTAAATAGTCAAGGAAATTATCTATAATAATCTATAATAAAAATAATTATTTTATTTTACATACTCAAACTAATATTCTATATATTTAATATTTTAATATAATTTTATTTATTAATAAAACCTTATCCTTCAATAAAAAAAATTATTTTTTTTATTAAAATTTTATCAAACTAAATAATAATCTTTTCAATGTAAATGAATTATTTTATTTTAATTCTAAATACACTTTCCAATATATTTACTTTGTTACGACTTTTCTCACAAATTATATTAATGAAAATGACGGGCAATTTGTACACATTTTAAATAAAATTCAATTTATAAATTTATACAAATTTACATTTAAATCCTATAATCATAAAATTTTTAAAATTTTATTAATCCTAATAAAATTAAATGTAACTCATTTAAATCTTAACTATTCTACATTTTGAATTGAATTCTAATTTAATTTAAATTTTTTAATCCATACCTCTTAATAAAATTTTTCAACAACAATACATAAAAATATCTAAGTTAAGTATCTCCATTCGTGGATCATCAAATTAATTAACAAGTTCCTCTAATTTTATAAAATGCCGCCAAATTTTTTATTTTTAATGTTTCTACATTTACTATTTTAATTAAATTTTCTTTCATTAAAATAATAGGGTATCTAATCCTAAAGCATTTGAACAAACAAACAACACTTTTAAACTTACTTTCTGCTTGTTAGAGAGATACTAATATAATTTAATTCAAATTATTCTGCCTACGCATGAATAAAGAAATCTATCGAACTTACGGCATTATACGACATATGTATAACATGTGTACATGTCTGTACACCATCATAATGTCAAGGAAAAAAAATATTTAAAAACGAGAAGATGTTTTCGTGGATCATGTAACTGCTATGTCGAAAACTTTGATGGATAGTTTGGTTTTGATGTGTTGAAAGCTCGTTCGATAAAGAGCTATTAATTACGCAAGAAACGTATACGTACTGAATTTAAGGACACCGTTCGAGTTGGTAAAAAATGTAATAAGAATCACGATGATACACTAATTGTACATGGCACGCATGAATCGTTTTCTCTACACAAACTTTATGTGGTAGTCGAATAGCTATGCGCACGTTATCTAATCCATTCATCTCCAACAATTCATCTGTGGCAACCAGCAAAGACATCCGAAAAGATGACAGTCTTTTATATATATATATAGGATTCGCTAAAAAGCGTTACAATCATAATACGATACAATGAAACGATATACAATAATTTGAATTGGTGACTGTAAAGTAATCAGCCGAAGCAAAAGAAGGTGTTTCGTAACGCGGTTAATTGCAGACGGTGCAAAAAAAAAAAATGACGATTATTAACTCGCTTTCCTATATGACAATGATTTATGGATCTTGCACGAGGTATAAGAACTATTTTTAATACGATATTACACGAGCTTCAAAAAAAAAAAAAAGGGCGAGAAACCGATTTTTCGATAATTATTTCACGGATGAAACCGATTGTAGATTGACCTTGAATATTATAAGGTAAACCTAGCGAATGTGTTGATATCAGTTGATCGTTGAGTTTCCGGCCAGACTGCCTGTGAAAGTGTGTCACATTCGACACAATATGAGGTACGATTTCGTAAGATGCGTAAATTTCTATAACGCATATTCACGTTATTTAAACAGGACGGTGCAATTCGAATCTTGACTGTGTTAATTTGATAATGGCCATTAGTATACTACACGATATATATAACAATATTTTTTTTTCTTTTTTAAAAAGGCAATAATATATTTCTTCTAAAAAATGATATCGTATTTGTATTATATCATATGGTATTCTATTTTCCATTTTGATATATATATATATATATATATATATGTGTGTGTGTGTGTTTGTGTGTATATATGTATATATTTTATGCTCGGATCACATTGTATCGGTACCAATCGATACATTTATCTCTGACATACGAGACTTTTCGAGCAGTTTATCTTCGTCGTAGAACGTCAAGCGTGACAAATGCGATTCGCAGGAGTCCTTTGTTCATCGCTTTTCCAAGAAGATCGCACGAGGCATCTAAAGGTTCCATCACCCCCGTGTCGCATGGATCAAGAAGATCCATTAGATTATTTCCGGATCGGGATCCCACCAATCTTCTTTGCGGCTAAAATAGAACCTTCGTCTCTCTCTCTCTCTCTCTCTCTCTTACATGTTTTTTTCTGTGCGCGAACAGAAAAGATCCGCATGTTCCCTCCCCTTCCCTCGTTCTTTCTCCCCCAGGCATTCGCTCAGAATCAACAAATCGTAGCCGCGGCAAATCTACTCTCTTCGATTGAAGCTAATTTGCAGCATAGAAGAAGATCGCTGCTAACCCGCACCCTTTGCGGCAAAAATTCGTTCCTTCAGTTTCTAAGAAATGGAAGGTTACATTTTCGAGGGCAAACCGGATCGCGTATATATATCGTCCCACAATGTATAAGAACCAACTAGATTAAGCCGGTCATTTCTCTGAACCTCCAGAGGCTAATTTAGTAAACCATGTATCGCTTTTCAACCATTCCTTTTTCATATCGTAGACTAGAGGTGTGAACGCTAAAATATCAAAGGCAGAATAATAGCCGGAAATAAAAATTGCATTACAAATATGCTATAAATTTCAACTCGAAATTTACACGTTACTTAAAAAAAAAAAAAGATTATTCTCGACATTCCATATATTTATATTTGTCGAAAGAAATTATCTCTATCTTAAAGATAGAAAATAATTTGCTCAAAATAGATGCGCACATCTCGATATGGGATTCATTGAAAGAAATATTTGACGGTGCGGAGAAAAAAATAAGAAGAAAGAGGGGCTTGTAATGGTCCGTTAACGTAAATAAATGTACACTGCATTATACGAGACTATAGTGTATACGTAGGAATTAATTTTTTCATGGAATAATAATAGCCGGTTGCACTTAATAATCATACGGATACGGGTAGCTAAAAGTACGAACATACGCCGCGCGATTCGCTTTTATGTATTCGTCGTGGGTATTATTCGCGAAGGTCGTCCCACGAAGGCTGCACTGTGTCAAACGTATAGAATTGCCCGACGAACTACGTGAAAATGAAATGAGGGCAATGCGAGCGTAGTCTCGTGTTCCTTCGAAAGAATGCATCCATTGTCTTTTCACGGAATCCTCAACCGACTCAAACTTTGCGCGACCCCGCGCGTGCAACATCCGTGAAGGTATGCGGTTCTTGTAAAGCTAATTAATTTAATTTTTAGAAAGATATTTCCATTTCATTCTCAAACCAGAAATAATTGAAGAAACTATAACAGCCGTAAAGAGATTAGCATTCATATAATATCGGTTAATTTGAAATTTTTCCCAACGACACAAGCCGAGTCAACGAGAATCATGTGAAGGCAAATTTTCTTTTCCCAGAAGCGCTTATATGCGTGAACGTGCCGAGAGGGGTGGTTTAAAGGAGGAAAAAGAAGAAGGTCAGATACGCGTATAAAGACGCATATATGGCCGCGTGTAAAGAAAAGGGGCCGACCGCATTTAAAATACACGCGACGTTTCTCAGTAACGAAGCAGCGAAAATATGCTGGGGGAAAGAGGTGAGGGACTGTTTGCCGGGGCATATAACGACCATAATAGGAAGGTAGTCTTATCCCCGAAGAACCGGGTTACGTTTGTCCGTTGTTATGCCGGATGATTTCAACCACCGCCGCGTCTGGGTGATCGGCGGGATCTGGGTGAGATCGAGCGAGAGAGTAAGAAAGAGATGAAGAGATTGCGAAGAAGGTAGACGGAACGAGAAGGAATAAGAGATATAACGAGAGAAGCGGGAAGAGGGAGAAAAGGAGAGATAGAGACGAGCAGAACTCGGCGCTCTGCTTCTTCGTTCCGCGCACCAACTCTCGAAGAGAGTAAGAAAAGAGGCGAGTGATACAAAACGTACTACCAGCGCATCGAGGAAACGGAACAAACTGGAGGAGCTCGTGCGTGTCGAGCGACTTCGAAATGGAAAAGCGAGCACTCGATAACATTCTATCTCGCGCTCGAGTAAAACGCAAAGATATAAGATGAAAATATATTTTTACGATATGAATTAGAAAGGCGCGATAAATATTCACAACTTATATAATTTTTCATTACAATTAAAAAGCAACGCCTTCGATGCAGTGACACTAATAATATGAGATATCTAAGTACAATCTATTAGCTAGAAAGGACTCGCGCACGAATCGGTGTTTCCCCATTATGTAAATACTTTCGATGAAAATTCAAAATAATATTTGCGTGGAAATTAACTTGGAAAGTTAGCTTGATTTATTCATTAAAAAGTTGCTTTGATATTACATAAACTAGATTTAATGTTATATTTGTTTTCTTTGAAAATTAAATTTTGCATTTATCAAACGTAAATATCTATATCAAATAATATTGTACGTCATTTCTTTCGTATTCTAATTATATATTGATAGACACAATTATGTTAATATATACATATATGATTATAGAGATTAAATATACGAGCAGACTCGCGATATCTATTTATTTAAATTTCGCAAGAATTTTTATCCTCCATGAAGTTTTAATTTTATTGTAAATCAACGTAGAACTATTCGCGCCAGTAATTATTGCAGATAGTTTCTTGAATTTATTACGCGAAGACAGGCCATCGCACGGCCATGCAGCTGACACTGCACGGTCACGCGGATATACGCTCTTTCTCTTTCGCGCACGCGGCGTGGCAGGTGCGCTCCTCTTCAGAGTAATATCTAATCCGCGTTAACGACGACCGAGTTTCGCACGGTTAAAGTCTTAAGCGGCTTCCGACCTGGTTATTAAATCTCACATCCTGCGTAATGATTTCTCTCGTTGCAGCGGGAACATCTGCATCACGCTCTCGTGCGAGGTGCGAAAACGCGACACTGACTTGTAATGAATTATTGCATCGATCATCCACAGAAATATCTATTACCGTAAATAAAATAAGTAGAATAGAAGTAATTTATTCAAAATATCATCATTATATTTGCAAAGACTCAAAATTATTTCTTTAAGTTTTTCTCTAATTTTAGAAATAATCATTATTGTTTAATGGATTAAATGTATATTTTAACAATTATTATTTAATTTATTTTTCAGTAATCAAATTTTTACAATTATATATTTTGGTAGGCAATTGCAATAAATGTTAGGCGAACATTATTAGCGAGCGTAAGAGTTTAATGGATGAATGAAAAAATGCTTTTATTCAAGGAAGCAAAAAGGGTTTATTAAAAAAGAATGAATCCACGGATTGACACTGTGGATTGATGGAAATTGTGAGAGCTGAAAATCTAAAGAAGATACGCAATGTCATTTATTAAAGAAAATGCTAACTAGAATCGACCACGCCCGGTGGCTAATCGCTATCTCCAAGACATCCCGGAATATTAATTAGAAACGTGATTAATAATAAGGGAGGAGTTCCAAAGGCTGATTAAATGCGGATAAAAGTAACGCCGGGTAACGCGCGACCAGGCGCCACAGTTATCGTAATTATTGTAATTGGCCTTTACGAAGGCCATGAAAACTCTTCTCCCTTCCTCGAGAGCACCGAACCGAAGAAGCGACTTGATCTTCCGGTTCTACGATCGAAAGTAGATGCAGAAGCGACAGCCAGGCAGGTAAGCAAGCAAACAAGCAGACCCGCTACCTCTGCTGTTCTAGCTTCGATAGTTCAAATCCAAGAGAGAAAGATCCTCTTTAGCATTTTAACAGTATTCTCCTTCATTAAATAGAAACATTAAACTTTTGTAAGCATCTATTGAAATATGTGCAAATTTAAGTATCAATCGAATAGAGATATCAATGTGAGCATTATTTAAAAAATTCGCACAAAATACACCCCGTTCTAAATAAATAAATCTTCAATACGTAAGTTTTGATACGCCACGTGATATTTTAAGCCGGTTGTTTGCAAAATATTTTGTTTAAATTATATTGTGATGTACAATATGATCGTAACGCGATCGAAAGTCATGTAATCTCAAGAATTAATCCCAAAAAAGTTCTTACGTTTTAAGGGATTTGGACAATTCTCAGAAAATAAATATAGCTAATATAAATATCCTTATCAAATTATGATTAAATACACATCCAAATATAATTCGATAAATATCGACAGATTTCTAGGATAAAATTCCAGAATTGCGCTATATACGATATTAATTATTAAAGATATAAAAAAAGTTTTTTTTTTAATAAAAAAATTTTTTTTTAAATTTATTATTTTTTAAAATATAATATTATTTAATAATAAATAAATAATAAATTTATACAATAATATATTATTTTTCTTTATATATTTTTTTTGTTAATATAATCAAAAAAATTAAAGTTCTTATTTTTTTAATTTTTTTTAAATAAGTTTATGAATTAATGAGACTTATTATTTAAATAGAAGTATTATTTAAAATATTATTTAAAATATTAATTAAAATACATTTTTAATAATTACAAACTGCATTTTTGTATCTACAATAAATACACTTTATTCAAGTTTAATTTTGATTTGTTTTTGCAAAATTTATCTAATTAAAAATAGTAATTACATAACTATGAGCCACATTTAAAATAATGATTAATTCAAATCTATTATCTAAAAAGTTAAAAATAATGAAAAATCAATTTGCAGTAATTAACAAATAAAGATATTAAATATCTAAAAAAAAAATAGGCTTATTATTTTTTTTTCATTAAAAAACCGTTTTTTATTAAAAAAAATTTTGTTTTTTTCTATTTGCATCTCTACTAATGATATCAATAAATTCCGAGAAGTTTCGATAATTTATCAAATCTCTCCATCATGAGGAAAAATCGCATGTTTCATTCTTCTGCTAATTCCAGGGCTAATGATACACAACAATATGTGTGATTAGATTATTAGGTATATACGTGCTGTGTGCGTAATTCACAGATTGTATTGTGGGGATACGATCGATTGCGCGACATATCGATCAATCGACATAGAAACAACATAGATTTTGCAAAAAAGCAATCATATACGCAGTAAGAAGCTGCTTCGCTTTATGAAATCGACATCGATTGATAAACGAGAAGTCGCCGCATTCTCGGCACAACGATAAACCGAGTGATTTCTTTCACCCCATCGGCAATCTGTGAATATATATCTCGCGGCTTATCAAAGTCCACGTAAATTAATTCAATTGGAGTTCTCTGGGAAACGTCTCAAGAGGTTCCACCGCCGATCGAATGTCAGAAAGATAAGAATTGCGGAGATAAACGCTGTTCTATTGTTATTTTTCAAAGGCAACTTCGTGACTTCTTATTGCATTCGTTCCACGTGCAATAAACATGAATTATAAATCGAAATGTTTTCCCGATATCAATTAAAAAAATTAAAAAAATTTTTTCATTCCGCTTATATAACAAAAAACTATGTACATTATTATATTATATATACAATTGTTTGTTTTATATTTCATTCTTAAATAAATTTCTATCGTACAGAGATATAATGAAGAAGACATCGTTATCTATCATATCTTTCATCACGTTCATCGATAATGGTTCGATACGATGAAATTAGCTCGGATAAGCCACGCGCAGCAAACAATAGTGCACTTCCGTGAATTACGTTTTATTCGAGCGTATTCTCGCCGCCGCGGGCTGAGGTTGCAGCTGAAGTTGAAATGAAAACCGGTCAGGAGTATCGTTCGCGAAAGCTTGCGTTTTAATCCTTCGGACAATTTTTTTCTCTCTTAACGTCTGAATTTAATAATTCTTAAAAACATATAAACATTCATATAATATGCGTTACCGATTACTAACAAGACGGAAAGAGTTTTGCTAATAATCTCTAATAAGCAGGTCACATAAAAATTGTAAAACAGTAATAAAATGCAAAACAGCACTAGTTTTTATCTATTTTACGATAAAGATATATATATGCTCTTTTAATAAATATAAATATATACAATAAAGCGTTTTTTCTTATAATAAAAGCAGTAGCAAAAAATATTTATACAATATGATTCTAAAAAACCCAATGACAAGTTCTTGCGTTTGACTTGTATATTTAGATATTTTTATTTATTTTATTTAGATTATTTTTCTTTAGTAATCACGTTTATTAGTCAATAAAGACAAGATAATATCCTTCTTTAAATTTCTCTTAATTTAAACATGAAATTTTACGAACTAACCGTAAGTTCACAATTAATATTTTTTATGTATATGATATTGACAAAAAAAAGTTTCACAGGAATTGCAAGCAGTATTCGAAGAACCGTAAAATATGAAAATACATTCTCGCATGAGTTTTTTTTTATAAATCGTAGTTGTATTCGACAATTATACGCCGTATACCTCGTTCGACTGAAGGTGAGAGCAAAGTCTAATTATGGTAGCTTCCTTACATGGTTTTATCTTATCATATAATGTACCGACAATGTGTTCAAAGTATCACCGACCGTTTCTGCGTGGAAGAGTTAGAAAGATGCTCATGCAATTCGCTTCTAACGCGTACTCTCGTTATCGGTGTTTTTATCTTTCCAAGCACATTAGCCGTATGCACTAAAATCAGTGACAAATGTAAAACGAACGTAAATCAACTGTGCACGCATACGATGCAAGCATTAAACAAACGTCAAAGTCTCAAAATTATTATCGTTATTTTAATGATGATATCAATTAATTTATTTTTAAGCTACAATCTAATCTCTTATTGGAGAATCTTAATTCTTGTAAACTCTTTGAAAAGTGAGTAATTAGGTATATATATATATATATATAATATTTGACTCTTATTTCATTTACTTTCTTTTTATATATTTATATATAATTTATATATTTTTATTAATTTTAATTAATATTATTAATTAAAATTTATTATATTATTAATTTTATTATTAATATTTATATATAAATATATATATATATAATATATAATATATATATAAATATATATATATATATATTTATATATATTTATATATAAATATTAATAATAAAATTAATATAATAAATTTTAATTAATAATATTAATTAAAATTAATAAAATATATAAATTATATATAAATATATAAAAAAGAAAGTAAATGAAATAAGAGTCAAATATTATATATATATATATATATATATATATATATATATATATATAAAGTAATTATATATATAAAGTATATATATATATAAAGTATTTATATATATAAAGTATATATAAGTAAATGAAATAAGAGTCAAATTATATATATATATATATATATATATATATATATATATATATATAATTTGACTCTTATTTCATTTACTTTCTTTTTTTTGTGAATAAAATTCACGTTGTGACAATATTAAATAAAATATTGCTGTTACATGTGATTTTGTCAAACTCAGCTGAAATTTGAAACTTTGTTCCTCGAAGATTTAGATCTTGTCGGTTGCCAAGATGTAAAATGATCAAGGTGTAATACATTTCCATATTTATTTCGTCTTCGAGAAACTGACCTCAATCCAAATAGGTATCCAATCACTCTCACCGGATACATTAATTTGACAACAGAAATAACACGTATAAAAATACCGTACGATAACGGAACATTCGAGGATAGCGCGTGAATCGAAGTCGTCGTGTTCACGCGTGGTCGTGGGAGAAAAGCCAAACATCTCACCGTTGGTCAACAATCACAATCGACATGCTCGCGTTAATTACATTTCTGACACACGGCCTCGTTAGTATGCTCTCGTTCGCGAGGCAAGGACCGCGCGCGCGCGCGGATCTCGGTGCGCTGTGGAATCCGCGTACTCTCCCTAACAATGTTTGTTATAGTGACGTACGTCGAGGAATGTGCGCATTATATCATTACGCACTATTACCCATTACATACCTCGTTACACCGTATATATCGTATATTATCCTAGATACGCCGGAGGAAAAAGTGAGGATCCTCTCTTTCTTCATCTCGCTCTCGCATCAAGTCTCTCCTCTCTCTCTCGCTTTCTCTCGCTCTATGCCACTGATGAGACCCTCGGACCATTACCATGCACGTCCGCGCGGTGCATCTCGCGCGATCGCGCGCGCACATGCGTTCGTAATGCCGTACGTGCACATCGTAATACTTGGCGCGGGCTATCTAATTGTATAGTAAATAACCTTCGTAAATTACGCATATAATGCTTAATGCCGCGCGCGCGCGTCATACGGCCGCGCTTCGCATTGTGTTGCGCGCCTATCGCGTTATGACATTCAATTGCGACGTGTCAAGCAATCACGGCCGCCTTACAGACTCTGACACTTTATGGCGCGCAGTGATATTGCACGTGGAGAAGCGTGGTCACCCGCCGAGAAGAATAAAGGGAGAGAAAGATAAAAAAAAAAAGGAGGAAAGGAAAGAGTCCCAGAAAGCAAGTTTCTCTCGAGGCGACGCGTTGTCTCGATAAATTAAGTTTATTCGCGAATAACTATATAACTACGAATTAATGAATGATACCGTCGCGATGGCAATGTCGATGGCGCATAATTGTTTTATATTTATATCGCGTGTCGGGACGCGCGCTTTGACCAGCGACGGATAATTAACGAGAGAGATAAAACCGTCGGAGATTTTTTTTTTTCGCTGTGCGCTAATGGCCGCTCTGTTCCGAGTTCCCCATCCGGTAAAGAGAAAAAAAAATCGCATTTTTATTTATCTCGTAATTAGCGATAAAGTAAACCTGTACGTTTGATTGATACTTCCGGCGAGTGTATAATTTATTTATGAGATTGCAAATATATATATATATAAATATATATATATATATATATATATATATATATAAAATGTTAAGATACCGAGGTGAGAGAATTCATCTTGATGTGACATAAAAACCATAATTACGGTACATTTAAGTCTTTATTTATTAATTTTCATTCGAAATATTCACGGAATAAAAATCCAACTTTTAACTAGTAATAAGCACAATTACAATTACTAATGGAAAAATTGAACGCTAAGTTATACTAGAGCAATGATTTCTTTATGCCACGTAAATCACTCTCTTTAAAAATTGCAAATGTTATATTTCAGTAAAATTCAGTAAAGTTTCGCGAGATAGAGATTCCACGCGATGTATTCATTTACCTTGAAGCCGACCTCCATGGCACATACAGTGAGCAGAGAAGACAATGTCTGGCTGGCCGGCATGTACTTTCTCTATAACCGGATAATCGCGGAACAATGTTATAACGGGCTTTATATCACGCGCGATTGCGTAACCTCGTACGAAACCTTCCCGGTAACATTGACTTTTTCAAGTTTAATCGGTGCTCGTGCTCCGATTACTAATTACCGCCACCGCGATGAACGTGACATGTATTCGATTTTCGCCTCGATGCCGTTCATTTGTACACTGTAGTCGCGCCTCAAATTTACATATTCAAAAGTACGTTGCCCGCGCATCGAGAGTAAAAAGTATCTTCCTCTTTTGTACCTTTTATATTCTCGCATAGCTTAATAAATGTCCATTAAATGTAGAATAGTGCGCGTACGTACAAAATTCAGCAATTGAAAACTTTAATAAAAAATTATATTCGATCTATTTTTTTTTTTTTGGGATATATAATAGGACATGTATATATGTATATATATAAACATACATACATATACACACACACACACATCACACATACAGCGACACGCACACGCACACACACGCACATCGCACACGCACACACGCACGCACGCACGCACGCATCGCACGCACGCACGCATCGCATCGCACGCATCGCACGCATCGCATCGCACGCATCGCATCGCACGCATCGCATCGCACGCACGCACGCATCGCACGCACGCATCGCACGCATCGCACGCACGCACGCACGCACGCACGCACGCACGCACGCACGCACGCACGCACGCATCAGCATCGCACGCATACGCATCGCATCGCATCGCACGCATCGCACGTATGTATGTATGTATGTATGTATGTATGCATGCATGCATGCATGCATGCATGCATGCATGCATGCATGTATGTATGTATGTATGTATGTATGTATGTATGTATGTATGTATGTATGTATGTATGTATGTATGTATGTATGTATGTATGTATGTATGCATGTATGTATGTATGTATGTATGTATGTATGTATGTATGTATGTATGTATGTATGTATGTATGTATGTATGTATGTATGTATGTATGTATGTATGTATGTATGTATACATAATAATTTTTTTAAAAATATTTTAAGAGCCTATATTTATTCATTTCGTAAATATTGTTCTGATTTAATATATTTTATTATATATAAAGGTAATATTAATTGTATATCTATAAAATAATTTTTATTAAAATATTTTAATATAGTTGCATAATTAATACATTGATATATTTTCTATGTGAAATAAAAAATATTATATAGATTTTTATTTCACATAGAAAATATATCAATGAATGCATCGCGTGGAATCTCTATTTCGCGAAACTTTATTGAATTTTACTGAAATAAAAAATCTATATAATATTTTTTATTTCACATAGAAAATATATCAATGTATTATGCAACCATATTAAAATATTTTAATAAAAATTATTTTATAGATATACAATTAATATTCCCTTTATATATAATAAAATATATTAAATCAGAACAATATTTACGAAATGAATAAATATAGGCTCTTGGCTTCTTATTTTACGGACGTGATCAATGTTTATTTTATACTAAGACATATATGTATAAATATAAAAATTAGATTTAATAAAATTTTATAAGAAATTATTGAAAAAATAGTGTAATTTATTTTGTATATTGGAATATATTTTATATACATTGGAGCTATTGTGTATATTAAAGCTCTATTTCTAACAAAAAATTATTTCATTTCATTCTACCGTAATAATCCGTAAAACTACATTTTCCAAATTTAAATAATTCTAGCCAACTTTATTTTAATTTTTTATGTTTCCTTTCATAATTATAGGAAATTGATTCAAAATATTGAACACGATCATATGCAAAAATGAGTTAATTCGTAAAAACTCAATCAATTATACATATAGAGAATTGGATTTAGAATATAAAATATTTTATTGTAAACATTATTTCATCATCGTTTTTATGTGCGTATCAAAATAAGTATATAACAATTTAAAAAAAAAAAAGGAAACAGTCTACGTGACTCCGAACGCGCAGGTTTACCACCATTACACCGCAATACGTATATCGATACGCGAGCCTGGCGTCACGATTATGAACGATCGCGCCAAAAAAAACAAGAAAAATATGCTTATATATTGCGCACATTATGCGCAAAATTGTACAGTATTACAAATTGTACTCAAAAAGCTACGTACTTACTTGGCGATGCTGAACTATCCGATGTCGGCGTCGGTGGTTGTGGATGGTGGTCGCGAGGCACGGTCGCTTGTATAAAGGCTAATTTTTGCTCTTTCCCCACTGTTAACAACTCCACACTGTGGCACTCTTTCTCTGTATGCGTATTGTCGTGTGCGTGTATCTCGCGAGAGGAGAGACCGGAATGGGTCGCGCGCGACGAAACGAGTACGTCGATGCCGACGAGAGGCGAGATGAAGCGAAAAAGAATAGAGATAGAGAAAGAGGGATAGACGAGGGAGAGGCGCGTATAAAACAGGAAGAGAAAAGGAGAGTGACGGACGCGATGGACTGAGTGGTCCTGCTCTGACACAGATCACTGACCAACTACTTCACTTCGAGACTGACGCGATACTGACTCTCGAGGGCTCGAGGGAGCGCGACACAACCGGCTTCGCGTCGTTCGGCCGTTTCCGCCGCCATTCGGAGACGCTCGGCTCCGCTCGCCACTCGGCCTGTGCATAGGAAATATATGCGAAGGTATATTAATATTACGCGTATATACAGCGCACGTATGTATTGCACGTGCGGGTCCGCTCTGCGTGAATGTATATTTGTTACCGTACACAGTCAAGGTAACGTGTGTGTATAAAGGTACTCCTACACAATTTGAGTCTCTGACGATAATGAAGAATTTGTCTATACCTTACGTGAGCACGTAACAATGTATAATATCGTGGAGATATTTTTCGTATAAATCTCTTTCATCTATAAGATGTTAGAAAACAGATCGTATCTATTTATTTGAGCAATATGTATTTAAATTTTTCTTTAGTGAAGAGTTTTCAGATGCTGTTTTTCTTGTATATATATATATTTTTTTTTTTTTTAATTATACAGGGTGTCCGATAATTCGCGCAACACCCTTTAAGGAAAGGTAAAGAGTGTTATTCTGAACAGAAAAGTCCTGTACCATTTTTTTTCTATAACGTTTAATAAACGAGTTATTATTGAGTGAAGTCTGGCCTATCATCGCCGATCTTCAGCCGGGCGCATGTCGGTGAGCCGTCATAAACATCTGAGCGTTCACGCACACTACCAGGCGTGCGGCTCACCGACCGTGCGTCCAGCTAAAGATCGGCGATGATAGGCCAGACTTCACTCAATCATAACTCTTTTATTAAGCGTTATGGAAAAAATGATACAAGACTTTTCTGTTCAGAATAACACCCTCTACCTTTCCTTAAAGGGTGTTGCGCGAATTTTCAGACACCCCGTATATATGTGTATAATCAGGATTAAGTATAGTGACTAGTTAAACATTTAAAAGTTAAGTTAAAAAGTTAAAAAAATAAGTACTTTTAACTTAACTCAGTTTAAAACGTGTTAGCTTTTAACTTAAACTAGTTATTTTTAAATACATTAACGTTAACATATTATTAACTTTTTTTTTATACAAATTAAAATAATTCATCAATATTAAAGTCGTGTGAAAATGATTGATCATAATGCGAATATTTCATTTGTCATACAACAAATTTATCGGATGTGTCAATTTGCTGTTGGATAGAGAATTAAGTTTTAACTTTAATGAGTTAATAATTTTCTAATTTAATTTAATTTTAATTGACAATGATTTTTGTTTAACTCTTAACGTAAATCTATTTAATTTTTGAGCATTAGTTTTAAACTTGACTTAAGTTAAAAAAAATTAACTTACCAACCCTGTATAATATAATTGAGAAAAACAAAAACATGAAGTTTTGCTTTTTCGGATAAAGTTTAGAATAAAATATAATTTTATTTATGTAGAAAAAAAAATATTTTCAAAAAATGTTGAATAATTTATATTTAGTATAATTTGCGTTATGTAATTTGTATGTCGTACGCAAAACATGAAATTGATGATTACGAAACGCGAGATTTATGAATTTGATAATGATAAACTCGCGAGCGCGCGCATTATATTGCGAGTATTACGGAATTATACAGCATTACAAGCTGTTCCGACGTTAAGTACGATATTCAAGGATATAATAGAATGTGAAGGAACATAGAGACCTAAGTTAATGTTCGCAAAGCCGCTACAATAAGGATTGAACGCATAGGACAAAAATATAATAAAGTGTGATCTCTATCCTTGCATCCCTACAATTTCATATCTTCCTATGATAAAGATCTCGTGTGTGCCTAGCTATTATTAAACAATTTTCAACAAATGCTCATGTTCCGATTATTTCATGACAAGCGAAGAACGCCAAAGTATCTTCGAAGGACATGAAAATATATTTGAAAAAAATAATTTTGCTCTTGAGGTATCATAATTTTTTGCAAATATGATGGCAAAACTGTTATTCCGTACTCGCAGTCGATCAACGATAAAGCCGATTGATGTAGAAATCTAGAGAAGCACGTGATTACCGTTTACAGTTCACACGAAACGGAATGTCTCGGCGTAGAATCAGGCCGAGCTGAGCGTTTTCTACCGCGGTGATCCGCGCGGTCGTGAGATAATTATGGAAATGAATTTCGATCGTTATGGAGGCGTAGAAATCTCGGCTCTTCCGTGACATGACCCGGCCTCGACAACGATGATCCCGCCCAGCACCATAATTTTCCCCACAATTTTCGTGCCTGCGTGTAAACATCCAACGGTACGTTACTACGAAGCATGGTGTAACATATATATATATACGGTATGGCTGTAATCTCTAAGAGGCAAAGTACTCTCTTTTGCATCCATATTCGTGGATGCAGAAACCAAATTTGCGCGATCTCATCGAAAAGACGATCTTGTAAAGCGTTTTCGCAAATTTCTTTCATTTACATATCCTGTTTTTCTTTCTATCTAAAGTATCTGTTTGTTGATAAATTTTTCCTTCAACTTTTCAAAGACTTTTTTTTTTACAGTATTGCAATTAATAATGATAAAAGCTGTTGTAACGACTCCAGAGTTCAAAGTTCGAAGAAGCTATTCCAGCGGTTTCGCATGATGTACGCTGTGAATGGGACAAGTTATCAGTCAAATACTAACATCGGTACACGGGATTCTTAACATTCGACTGCCCCTTAAATCATTCTCGCGGCGATGCTATTCAGAGATATGAAAGGATCACGACGACGTCGAGATGACGGAAGCCGGAGAGACGTTTTGTATAGGCGATGTCTTTCGCGGCGGCAGCGTTTTTACAGGAAGAAAGGAGAAGAAGAAAGAGTAATACGCGGGGGAGAGGATAAAGGGGTACGACGTGCGTGTGAAAAATTGGACAAGGACACGGGTGTAGGGAGGGCGGGGGGAGGGGGACCACCGATTCTAAGCGCGCATTAACCCCGCTTATAGCGAGTACGCACGGCTCGCATTTAACGGTGCGTGCCCGGCGCGGTCACGACTCACGCATAATTTAGATAATTCTGAAAGCACGGTGAAAAATAGTTTTTTGACCTCAGAGGGGCTACAGGCCGAGCGTTTGTCCGCTACGCACTCTATACTTCTATACGGACTGCTGTCCGTGTAGAAAGTGACTGCTCTCGCTTGCGTTGCGAGGGTGTGCTAAGCTGGTCCAGCAGAATTGCAGATCGATTAGATAAGGCTGCTGTTAAGATCAATCCTCGGTGTGATAATGATATTGCCGAGTAAGCGCCCTCGCTCGCCGACAACAATCTTACAAGCGTGTAAATGTGATCTCTGTTATAAAATTTCACTCATAAAAGATTTAATGGAGAGTTTAAAATAGGCTCCCCCCCCCTCTTCAACGATTTGTCATCATTCGTGAGAAAACATGATTGATAATGTCGAGAAAGTGAAACGCGCGTTTTGCTATGTCAAAATAATTTTCACCAATTTAATTTTTTTTTCTTCACAGAAATATTATTGAATAGTGATTTTTTTTTTAATTTAATTTAATCATACATGTATAATTTAATTTTTTTTTCTTCACAGAAATATTATTGAATAGTGATTTTTTTTTTTTTTTAATTTAATTCATACATGTATAATTTAATTTTTTTTTCTTCACAGAAATATTATTGAATAGTGATTTTTTTTTTTTTTTAATTTAATCATACATGTATATACGCGCTGTTCGGAGCGTTTACAAGGTGTATCGTCACGGTTTTAAGCGGTTCCGCGTAACTCGGCAGCATCCTCGATAGGATCTTCTCAAGCCGTGTTATCACCTGCTATAGGAACTTGGTACCGCTCGCTTCAATGGCTTCTTAACGCTATACAACGCTATGCAGAAACCTGTTTGTCATGTATCTCGCTCTCGAGATATATTTTAAAGTATTCTGTCGCTCACGTGCAATGTCTGGTACCCAAAGGAAACCATGTTTCTTGCTCTCTTTCGCTTATGTTCCGCGTCGACAATGAGACTTCCTGTCCCATCGTATAAAATATATACACGGTCTATCTTGAAATCATCGCGAAAGATCTGCGGCCTGACAAGCGTATCGCCGTGTATCATCTGCTTCTTTAATTAGCGATATTAAAGTGTGCGACGACAAAACGTTTCTTGAATATTCATTTATGGCTCAACGATTATACTATTTCTTTCATGTCGCTGCCTCTATGAAAAGAACTGCTATCTTTCCGAATCATTAATTAAAACACCATATAACTTGATTAAAAGATTAATATGTAAAAGCATGCTTAATATTTTTTACTCAAACAAAAAGAAATATAGAGATTTTGAAATATATGATTTATAATTTTGTTGATTAAAGCCTTTATTATGCCTTATCTTAATTTTCACGTTTTGAGTGTATTACTAATCAAAAAAGGGAAAGGGGAAAAAGGAAAGAGAGAAAAACTTTTATATTTCTCGCCAATAAATATATTATATACAATAATAATTAGTGCAAACATGCATAAATGCTTTAGCTTACAATTAGTAGCGTTTCTAGCATGTATTGACACTACCATATACTTGTTGCCACTAATATTTTCCCTGCTCATGCATAGCCGGTATATCCAGTCTCGCATAATTTTAACAGCACGATATACGGAGTTTATCCCGAGGTTAAAGTATCCGCGCATTCGAGCCATAGATAAAATTACCTGGACGAAATTATTTCGCCGATAGTTTCGGAAAGAGAAGAGGTGAATGATAAACAGCGGGCTCGTCAATTTCATATCGTTAGCCTGCCACAGTTTTGAATTTCTCATGATTCGCAACGATATACAATAATAATTACTGGCGGATTTGTATTTGGTATTATTTATTTATGTGTCTTCTCTTGAAGAGAAGAATATATACACAGTCTTCTCTTCAAAAGAAGACACATCACTCAAGCAAAGTTTGCGAGCATCATTCATTCATTGATTAATTCTGCATTATTATCAATTAATTTACAAATACGTTAAATCGAGATCTGGTCAGAATTTCAACAATTAGCTTTAATAATAATAGAATTAATTAAGTATAGAGTTAAGAAAAAAAAAATTTTTATTGATTTATTAAAAATTTCTTATTTTTTAATGATATCGGCTGGTATATCGCTAGTATTATTCGCAAAAAATTTTATCAGATTATCGTTGTCCCGTTGATCTTATTTCCTCTCTTCTTTCTCTTCTCCTCTTGTCTATAAGTAGACATGTTGTATGAGTTGCTATTCCCGGCGCGCCTGTTACTATTAATTATAGGCTTCGAAGAAATCAAGTTCCGGAAGCGAACGCCCCGTTCTCTTCGTCTTTAATATTCCTTCGAAAGGTACACGATATATAGTCGAATCATCGATTCACGGAAGAACTTTTCGTCATCGTTGTCAAGTATAGACAATATCGTCAAAAATTACATTTCCTGCGTGATACGGAGACGCACGATATTACGAGGAAGCGAATCCTCTCGCCGAAAGAGAGCATCTGGTACAAAAAATGACGAAGTGATAGTAGCCCGCGTGTCACGTTTACACGTATAGCTTGTAATTCCGCTCGCGGAAGACGTCCTTTATGACGTAAGACCGGTTACATGAACGGGCACGAAAAAGATGAGCGATCGTGTAACGGAGCGTACGATGAGTCTGCGGACGCGCATTTTTCTCGCGATCAGCCGCCAGTCTCCGGTAGCCTCGGAAACGAAATGAGAGCACATACGTGTCGATAGTAATTATTTCTTGTTATTTGACTGAAAACGGAGAGATGATTACGTTACGCTGTTTCGACGCATATATATATATATATATATATATATATATATATATATATATATATATAGAGAGAGAGAGAGAGAGAGAGAGAGAGAATGTCGATATCAAAGACGACAACAGTGTCTTTTATCGTGATGTGCTCGTATAAAAAAAAAAGGACAAGTTTATCTAATTTTAGAGAAATTATTTTTGAATTTTCGCGATTGCATAAAATTTATGACTGCCGCTTATCGTGATGGCTGCTAAGTAAAATAAACAGAATCTCACGTACACACGAGAAGACTTCGCGAGTAACTTGAGCGCGATACTCAATGAGCAATGAAAGTTCAATCACGGTTAATTATAGGTGATCTCGAGAGCGAGATGTTTCTTCCTGCGCTCGCAGATCATCCATTGGTAAGTGACGGCAATGACGGATTCGCGTTACGACCTCGTGGATCTTTAATTACTGTGCGCGATATTAGTTATCGCAAGACATGAATCATTGCTATCAATGAAATAGAACGGGCTCGCGCGCTTAGGGGTTGTTGAAAAATCGTAAGAATGTTAATAACTTCTTGCTATTACTTAACCACACGCCTTATAAAGGCGAAATTAGTTCCTAATCGAAAGTGTTTGTTAATCATACGCGTGATCCTCAATGTCAAGACTTGAACGTTAGATTAATTAGCTATGATAGGTACGACTTTGCGTAATATTAGAATACTATTATCAAGCGTCAAAGAGAACGATGAAGGACTACTAATTATTGCGACGATGATTATTGAATTTTCCGCTTATTTAAGTATAATATGTCAGTCATTTTCGGATTAAAAGGGCGGAATAATATATAAATCGTCAAATCAAATAATGAATATATCGAAAAAGGCATGATATCTCAATTAATGAATAATAATAATTATAAATATCCCTCATGTATTAAGATTTGTATTCGTATACTTTACATAATTTATTAAATCGAAATCTATCACGCGAGTGTAGTCCAAGTGACAACATATTTTCAGATATTACATTTTATGGAATTTAATTTTAACTCATAAATGTATTCTTTATCAAAATAATGAGAATTAAATAATTGTAACATAGTAATAATCTCAAAATAAAAACATATGCTACTTATTAATAACAGATATAAATTTTTTAATAAAAAATAATTCATATTTTTTTATTTTTTTTATAGTTGTCCATTCATATAAAACATGTTTTTTTACACATTTTATTATAAATATAGAATTTTACAAATCACATCATTATTTTCTCTAGAAAATTGATTTTTGATTTGCGCGAGCAATAAATATTGATGCACTCATTTCGTTATCACGCAAGTAATGAAATCTTAATTAAAGCAAAAACGCAACGGCAAAGTAATGCGTGTTCTCCGTGGGAAAGGACGGCAAAGAATCTTAACGGACGCGGATTATACCCGAAGAAGGACGTTGTAACAATTAAAGCACGTACGCACGGATGTGGTTTAGAACCGAATATTGTCGGACTTTATAGATCCTGAGAGTATGTAGACACCGCGAGATCTCTCGTAAAAAATACGCCTTCGGCTGTTGACTCGTTTACGCAATTACTTCAATAATAATTGCGCGATAATTGCTCCTAAGAATCTCGTATTGGCTTAATCTGACAGTGACCGGTGTACTCGGAGATACAGCTATGATAATTAGTTTGATACTTGTACCACTATCGATTACTTTCTTTCGCGACTATTATTAGTCACAAAAATATTTATTGCAAAACATAAGCATGATAAACACACATTGCTGAGTCATATAAATAAATTTTCATTTTTATTTTAAATATAAATGTCACAAAAATATGAATGAATAAAAATATTAATTTGTTTGTTTAATGTGTCTCTTGATATAAAATTTAGGCAGAATTTCTTGCCTCCCTCACTTGATGGAAACATAAAATAATAAAGATTCACAGACGTGAGTCACAAGTGCAGAAATATTGTTTTTCATTGGATTTTACATTAACCAGGCGAAAACCAAACGTGAGAGAATATAGTCGCAATATCCGCAAATATAAACTATTACGTTAGCAATCTTACTTGTACGTGGTTATATGGCGATGCCTGCGCGTTTTATACGGATAATATGACAAAAACTTGCGCGCGGTATAGGCAGCAATATTTTCGCACTTGTCACGTCGAAAGATCGTAAAAGCTGAAATTATCCTGCGCCTGGCGCGGGCAACCGCAGAACAATGCAACCGCAATGTATTGCTCTTCAGCCAGCTAGAGTTATTTCGTTTCAAGTCATTACAGCTCGTACTCTCTCCTACAAATGCAATTTGAATCCGATTATTTGCAAAGGCGGATTTGCCGGGCCAACACAATAAGCGCAAATAGAAGCATTTTATCAATTTAACTTTACGAGAATTTTTTATAATTCAGAATTTGCAAACGCCACAATACTAAATTTTCCTTCCTGATAGAGGAAGCTTTGTTTTTGTGGAAACATTTTTTTCTCTAATTTTGATGCCAATGTGTTTAGAATGTTCTAAAACGTCGAAAAAAACATATTTTTACAAAATGTCGAGTATGTATGTTTGTATATGCATCAAAGGACGTGGTGCCGTAAATTTTAAGATAATGAGCTAAAATTTTTTATATGACTAAAGTATCATTTCAGGTTGGTTGGTATTGTACTTGGCTAGGATCGATAAAGGGGTTTATTTTTTATAAAATTTTAAATTCTTCAAAAAAAGATGTAACTTCCGCAAATTTTGAGATATTGGTCTAATTTTTTTTATATGAATAGAATATCATTAAAGAATAGTTGGTATTGAATTTAATCAGAATTAGTAAAAGGGTTTATTTTTTTATAAAATTTTGATTTTTTCAATAAATGTATGTGCATGCTGTAACTTCCACAAATTTTGAGATATCAGGCTAAATAATTTTTACATTAATAAACTAGCATTAAATAATGATTGGTATTGATTTTAAGGAGAATTGATGAAAGAGTTTATTTTTTATAAAATTTTGACTTTAAAAAAAAAAAAGATGTGATTGCTCTAACTTCATCAAATTTTGAGATAACGGGCTAAATATATTTACATTAATAAAGTATCATTAAAGTATGGTTGATATTGAATTTGATTAGAATTGTTGAAATGGTTCATTTTTTATAAAATTTTGAATTTTTCAATAAATGTTTGTTCACGGCCTAATTTCTGCAAATTTTTTAAATATTAGATTAAATTGTTTTACATGAATAGAATATCATTAAATTATGATTGATATTGATGATGTGGCTAGGATCGATAAAAGAGTTCATTTTTTATAAAATTTTGGTTTTTTTTTAAGAAATGTTTATGTACGCTCTAACTTCTTTGAATTTTGAAATATGAGCTAAGTATTTTGATATGAATAGAATATTATATAATGATAATTGGTATTGAACTATTTTAGAGTCTCGAAAACTGATATTATTCCGATTTTGTAATTATGATTACTGATATTATAAAAAAAAGGAAATAAAATTATGAGGAAGCCATGTGTAAGTTTTTAATTTGCACAATTTTTTACTTGTTTTTTTAATAATTAAGATGTTAAAGAGAAGTTTTTTGTAAAAAAAAAATATTTAGAGAAATTTCTTGAAAATATTCTGCGATTGAAAGATTTTGTCTAAAAATAGTTTATTTTGACATAATAATTACTTGAAAACAACTTCATGCGTTTTAATTTTGAAAATAAAAGTACATTTTTGTACAGCTCTATTAGTACGTTTTTTTTTTTGAGAAAATTAATAATTCAACTTAAATAAATTACACAATTATTAATGAGTATATTTATATATTAATAATATCTTTAATTATATCTAAAATTATATGTTAAATTATATCTTAAATAATATCTAAAATTAAAAACATAAAATTAATAAAATTAAAAAGTAAATTTAAAAAACAGAAAGAGATGAGAAGACAGAAAAGAAGATGGAAAAAAGAGTATTATATATGTGAAACTTATAATAACAAGTCATTGAAAATACTTACAAAAATTTAAATCAATCTTTTGTGTATCAACAAACAAAAATCTGACATTGTTATACTGTAAACAAGCAGTGCTATTATAACGCTTGATAGAAAAGAAGCACAATTTCGGATAATTTAATTAATAAATTTTTGGTAAAAGGAACATAGAGTAGTTACTTCATTTATATATATATATATATATATATATATATATATATATATATATATATATTGCTGCAAATACTTGGTAAGCAAAAAAGTCAAATAACAAAATTTCTTAATACATAATTATACATAATACATATATTGCGCTAATATAAAGTATCTTATATTTAAAAATACATGTTACAATAACGTTTACTTATTTTGAAACAAATTTGTTTTGACATTCGGGCAAGTAAGCATTTAAACAATACATATTCAAACAATAGAATTATAACAATTGCTCGATATTTCTTTTTAATGCAAGATAAATTCAATTATTTCAATAATAATAGATTTTATCAAAATATATATTTATCCAATCCTAATTCTTTTCGTGTTTGTTATCAATAAATATGTTTTCAAATATTTTCAACTTCATCGATTATATTACAATATTCTAGCGTACTTCTATAAATTTTGATACACTGCAGAAACTGTTTAGATAAATATATATTTATGTGTTAAATATATATAATTATATCGTAATATTATTATATTAATGTATAAATGCAAACAACAACAAAAATTATTTAATCGCAATAAAGTAACTTTATTATTAGATTTCAATTCACTTATTTTTGTATAATTAATAATCGTCAGAATCAAAAAAATCAAGCAATATGATCATGTATATTTTAGATATAATTGCAAATGGATAGATATAATGAAATTAAAGTCCTCTTGGTGTGCCCTTTTTGTTCTGGGAAGTCGTGCAAAAATGTAAAGTAAGTTGTTCATATTATTTCTAATGAATTATATAAAAGCTACAATTAATAATAAGTAAATTTTTATAAGAATTGACAAAAATATATGATTATTCTATCCGTTTAGCATATTTTGGTTTATTTTATTTTTAGGCATTTTCCAAATAAATCTATCATGGAAATGCAATGCAATTTGTGCAAATTAACTCTTCGCTTTGTAGCATTTTCGAATGAAATAGAGGCTCTTATACAGCTTCAGTCTATTGTAGGAAAACTTATAGAGTGCGGTACTAAAAATAAAAAAAAATAAAAAATTAATAATCATTTCTGGGACAATTTAACTCGTTTTATGAATTATGTTGAAATATATAAAGAAATATATTTCAAATACGTTATGTATATGTATATCTCTATCTATTTTATGATATTTTGACAATTTTAATGTATATATATATATTGACAATTTTAATGTATTAAAATATACTCATTAATGTATACACTTTTTAATTTGTATGACTAATTAATTGCAGCGCTTTTGCATAAGCAATTCTTTTATATGTATTTACTTTGATAATCGAACAAAATATAAAGAAAAAGTTATATATATAATTTCTCAATTGTATGCAAGTTATATTTTTATTCCACTTCAGCGTGAAACATGCGAAAGCTATTGATTATATGCGTGCAGAAATTGATTCTTGCTCTCGAATGACGATATTAGCATATAATTGTGTACTATATGTTTTATTAATGTTATATGACGATTTGCGACGGGCACTCTTGCGATAACTTTTCGCGTAAGATTCACTTGGAAACAATAATGATTTCGAAAAATAAATGATTCAAATTTTTCATCACCCGCTACGCGATTATTAACTACAATTCGGAAAGTGAATTGCAATTTTCAAATTATCAAAATGGCGGAGCCAATCATTGTATCTGAAAATAAGTGCAAAAAATACGACCAAAAGTACATATAAATCAAATAGTACTATAAATTAACATAGAAAATTTAAATAGGAAAAGTTGTAGAATAAATATACTGAAAGTGATTCCAAACAAATTTGTTATAGCTAGTGTGATCGATGTGTAATTACTTATAGATCGGACGATATATTTGCATCGATAATCGTGCACCCAGTGCACACATTGGGTTCTACATATATTTTCTATGTTGGTGGCACTGCGATCGTGGAGGCGCTGAAGTCGAGATCCGTTGTATGCCTGCGCCATTTCCGGTTTACATCGGTCTTTCACTCTCAGAGCAAGATGGCAGACCAGGTACGTGTGCGATACTGCAATCGTCAATAAATGAAATTTTTCACGTGTTACAGTATTATTTTGTGAAAGCTTGCTATGTTTTAACGACAATTAGCGTTACGCATAAGCCTACGCGAAAAGTAAGCTCGTAGATGAAGGTGTGATCGAGAGATTATACCTTCGCGAGCATAGCACGTGGTTAGGTCGTACACGCGGGTCTCGACATTAAGTTCCAATATTTATTGTGAAAAATATGCGTAATTTGTATGATTTGGTTTGCAGAGCGAGCGTGCGTTTCAAAAACAACCCACGATCTTTCTTAATCGTAAGAAAGGTCTGGGCCCGAAGCGTAGGAAGCCCATGAGATATAGTCGTAATGTCGGGCTTGGTTTCAAGACGCCTCGTGAAGTGAGTATAAGTTCATCTTTTATTTCACAATACTACCTCAATAATTTACTTGCAACATTCTCGTTTCTATTTGTATCATTGTAATAATCTTTGAAAAATGAGTGAATTTATGGAGTAAGATTATGTATATTAAAAATATATTGATTTATTAAAGTTGATAAATATAAAAAATTATTTAGGACTATTTAATATGATGATAAAACGACGGTCTTCTGAAGATTAATTTGAAGATTATTTTATATTCTCACAATACTGATTGATTGTACATTTAGCTTTTTAATAGTAAAAGATATATGAAATGTTTTATATATATTCTTTGTTCGTTCAATCTTTACAGGCAATTGAGGGAACCTACATCGATAAAAAATGTCCATTCACAGGCAATGTGTCGATTAGAGGACGTATCCTCACTGGTGTTGTACAAAAGATGAAGATGCAACGTACTATAGTTATACGCAGGGATTATTTACATTATATTAGGAAGTACAACCGTTTTGAGAAACGTCATCGTAACATGAGCGTTCATCTTAGTCCTTGCTTCAGGTATAAATAAAATAATTTACATTTTCTCTTTTTTTTTTCTTAGGAACACTTTTGCTAATTTTTGTTTTTATATGATGATATATCACGATGGTCTACTGACAAGTAACAACACAATTTGAAGAATTATTATGGATCTGATATAATAATAATTAAAAAAAAATATAATATGATTTATCACAATTAATATTTACAAACTTTATAAATTAAATTTCAGGGATGTTGAAATTGGTGATGTAGTCACCATTGGTGAATGCCGACCTTTGAGCAAGACAGTAAGATTTAATGTATTGAAGGTTTCGAAAGGAACAGGATCAAAGAAGAGTTTCAAGAAATTTTAAACATCTCTCCTTCCAGTAATGGTTAGTAGTTATCCATTGTGGTTATTAGTTTATTATCTCTCTCTCTCTCTCTCAGCAATATTATTTCTCTCTCTTTTATTATTGTAAATATAATTAAATTAAAAACTTAAATGATGATAATATAACGACGGTCTTCTGAATATATATTGAAGGATATATTCTCACACACACTGAATATTTTTGTATCTACTTTTTTCAAAGTAAAATTTATAAAATGTTTTTTGTACATTATTGTTGCTTTAATTATTACAGAACATTGCCAGGTGTGAGGATGCAAAGAAAAACTAATAAAACATTACCACCAAATGTATGCAGTTACAAAAATTATGTCATCTCTGTATTGTAATTTATATTCAAAACATGCTGAAATGAGAGAAATAAAATTTCTATAAAAATGTTGATTTTTTTTGTAATGCAATTTATATCATGTTTTAACATTACTAAATATATAATTTCTCATAATCTTATTTTTTATATATTTTCTAAAAATAGAAGAATTGATATATTTATAGAGATTATCAATTATACATATAAGTAATATAATTATAAATTCTAATTATAAAAATTTCAATAATCAAAGTAGTTACTTTTTCTAATAATTATGCTTGAATTTATAAAATGCCACAAATGTAGTATAAATATAGATTTAAAAAATGATGAATGTGAAATAATGACATACCATTTAATTTTTAGAAATATATTTAGCAATCATGAACACATAAGCATTTAATATATAAAAATGATAATTTTCATATATATTTGGCAAATATTATTGTCATTATTATAGTAATAGCATATAAATCAATTTTTAAGGAAAAGCAATTTGTGTTAAAATTTAAATGATACAGAAATGATATTAACTTCAAATAGTAAAGTTGATTCCTCATGTAAATGTATATAATAATACATATTTAATATATTGCTATTTTTAAAATTAATTCTAAAGTGCACCATCAAATAATTTGAGTATTTTTAATCATATTAGAAATATGAAAAATCTATTTTATATATATATATATATATATATATATATATATAGTATTTTAGATTAACAATTATAAACAGATGATTTACAATTATAAAGGCATCAGCAAGTGCTTTTTATATATAGACTTATATCTTATTTCCTATATTCTCTATCAATAAATAGGATTTAATCAATTTTATTAAATTAATTATCGTGTCAAAAGTTTATCACAATTATGCTTGCTATAGCACAAGTTAACAATTTTTCTTAGATAAAAAATAATAATTTAGTTATTTCGTTAAATTATATTAGAATCTGTTATCTAAGTCTATTAATAATATTTATATTTCTGATATAAATTTATACTTAATATGTATGGATGGTTCAAATATAAGCTTTATGTACAAAATTTTTACAAGAAAGGTCTCGCGCGTGTTTACATTTGAACCATTCTATAATAGTTATATCTTCAATAAAAAAATCTCACTCAGTATAAAAAATACTAGTCTGAGACTAAATTATTTTTATGATATAAAATAGAATAAGAGAAAGTATATTTTTAAATATAAAAATATATACAATTCCAACTGCACTAATAAAATCTTAATGCAAAGATGTCTCTAAATTTATAATGCATATATTTAATTATTATATCTGTATGATAATCAAAACATTGAGTGTTTAGTCCCAAAATTTATAGAAATTATATCTGCATAGAAAATATATATTCTCTTCTATTTTATACTTATTATATCTATACATACTTTTTTTACACAAAATATCAATTACTTATAGTTATATTTGTTTTTGTTGAATATTCAGCTATATAAAGTATGTATATAATAATAGGTCCTGCAAAACTCAACAGTAATGAAAACACAAGAAGTTGCATCCAAGACAATCCCCAATTGTCTCCAGAACATTTAAATATATCTGTTTCACAAGATTCTGCTATTTCAGTACTGTCCATATCATTAAGTAATCGATCATGTTCTGTGTGTAGAACCTCAGAAGAATTGGCATTATTAAAGGATGATAAAGGTTCACATACCGAATTTAATATAATAGTATTAATTTCTATATTTGAAGATTCTGTGGTCGATATAGTGTCAAAATCTATAAGTTGCTCTTCCTTTTTTGCTAATTTTTCTTGACTTAATGTAAATGTAATATTCTTATTTTGACTTTCAGATAATGTCTCAGTTAGAATAGAAAATGGTTGTACAGGAACCTTAATATAAGGCTTTGCATATATCTCATTCTCTTTGTCAATTTTATTAATTCGTTTTAATTCAGATATCTAAAATTATGTAATAATATAAAAAAATTAGTCACAAAGTTATAAATATTTTTTTGCTATATTTTTGGACCAAATTTTCTACATACTGTACATCTATATCGAAGAGCCAATGCCTGTAAGGTATCTTCAGGTTTTACTTGTATATTGATCACCTCAATTTTCCGACGTGGTGATGTGGATCGTTTGATAACTTGTAAAGAGATATTCTCCTCATCTGTACTACTTTCATCATCCGAGTGTAAAAATACATAATACGGAGAACTTTCCCTTCCACGTTGATAGATCAGCTGCCTGAAAATTTATTTTATTATTGCGATAAACTTTCAATCATGTATTATACTTTATTTAATAAACTGTTTATATAAAATCGATGAAAAAATAGACACTTCATAAAGACTGTTTAGACTATTGATTGCGTTGACGATTGATACAAATTAATTACTGTACATATAATTCTGTAAATATTTGTTCATAATGTTACAAAAGAATTGAATTGGCAGAGAACCCCAAAAATTACCTAGCATTTTTCTGTTCGTCGAACATTGAATTCATCAATTTTTGCGGCATAGTGTGATGATGCTTAACATAATTTCACTTTCTCGACAATAATGCTTATCCGTGTATCGCATCTGCATACAAATATTTAAAAAATATGTTGGAACAATTAGCATTATGACAGGTAGACGGATGTTCACTAAACCTAACCTAACCAATACAAAAGTTATGTTCTCTTGTCATGTCTTGTACAACCCGACACCTAACATATGTGTAATTTTTATGGCTGGCTAAATGCAGGATTGAAAAAATTGTGTCGGAGTCGGATAGAGGCGCGTTCCGCTTGACGTTACGAAAGTTTTGAATTGTTTGATTAGCCAATCAGGGCGAAAGAAGCAAATATCTTTTTGCTCTAATTGGTCGATCAAAAGCTTCAAAATTTTCGTAGCGTTAAACGGAGCGCATTTTTAGGACTCTTACACACGATACGTGTGTTGAAAAACGACATAATCAACGGCTAATCAATTTTTCGCTTTTACGGATAAGCTGTAAATCTACTGGTTATTGCGTCACTTTTTGACACACGTAAAGGTTCTTGCATAGAACGCGCCAACGCATTATGAGTACCAATTAATGCGTTAGCCAATCGATTTATAGCTTGTCCGTAAGAGGAAAAAGTGATTGGACATCACATTGCTTTTTGGCATGTTTGACGCGTTCTGTGTATAAGAAATCATACTTTCTTGAATGTTTATTTTTCATGAGTAAAAGTATTGGCCAATAGCCGGTGACTGACCGTTGCATCGTTATTGCATAGGATTTTGCCGCGCAAAACATATATGATCGCTTGAGTCGTGACAACTACGTAATAAATATTTGAGGTAATTAAATGCATATATCGCTTGTAATTATATTTTGTAGAGATGCAGAAATATAATTTACGATCTATATAGAGAGATTAATTTGGCTATTTATCTTCATTAATTGTTGTGCATGTTCGCCCGAATGTTCGTGCGTGAGCTATTAGCTACGCGTTTATGTACTTGCTGATTTTCCTCTTACTCTACGTATGCTTTTTTGAAATTTTGCATGATATTTGATATATATGAGAAAAATCGGTATATTATATATATCGAAATATGTACTCGAAATAAATCGTTGCTGAAATATTTGTTTCACACATTATTGAGAATTATTTTGATAATTTTTTTATTTATTATTATGCAATTTTTATAATCATTATGTAAATTTGATTATTAGATGTGATAGAGATTTAACAAAAATTATATATATATATATATATAAAACAATAAAGCTTTATAACCTTAATTTATATTGTTAATCTATTTTATCTATTTATCTATTTTACATTAGATGTAATTGCTTGATATTCATATGTTTGTTACAAGATAACAATTTTATCCTATCTGATTGTGAAATAATGCTGCGTTATATTTTTAGCATTTTATAGTTTATTTTGTGTGTATGTGTTTGTATGTGAACATGTGCAAAAATATATCTTATTATCCTATAAAATCTTATTAAATTGCTTGTTTTGCTTTATGCTTTCTTTTGTTATTGTGTTTTATATTTATTTTTTTGTAATATCTAACAATAAAATATACATTTGTTTCAGATTATTATTAAAAATGGCAGATTCTGATCATGAGGAAGGAGACATAGATAAATTAGAGCTATCTTCAGATTCTGATACTTTAATGACAAAGAAGAGGCCACGAGAAGAAGATTCTGCAGAAGATGAAGCAAACAATTTATCTGTTAAAAAACAACGAAATTCCTTCGATGAACAGACAGAAATATTAAAAAAAAATAATACCAAGACTATTTCAAATAAAAATGGTACAGATGAATATAATGTAAAAGGAGAAAAGCATACAATACATTCAGGAAGCGAACAAAATATACAGGAGGAATCTCTGTCTGTATCGAACGTGCACAAAGAAGAAAACAAAGAAAAACAAAACATTAAGCTAATCAAACAGGAAAATGGGAATGAGAGTCTTTTAAACAAGGATTGTTCTATCATGGATGAGAATGTAGGAAATATGAAAAAGGAGGTAATAACTTACTTATTAATTGAGATAATTTTATGTCATTTTATCTAGAAGTTTTTTTTTACATATCCTAAATATATATTTTCTTATATTTTTGATTATATTTTTTCTTCTACTTTGAGTTAAATTGTTAATGTTGACATTGAGATAAAATTAAAAATGATATATTATATATATATATATATATATATATATATATATATATATATATATATATTAAATGGCTTTAATATATAAAGATTGATTTTTTTATATTAATTATTGATTATTCTTTTTTTTATATTAAAAGGATAGTTCATACAAAAAATCTATTACAAATACCATTGCAATATCTATTTCTAATGATGAGGAAGGAGAAAAAGAAAATAATGAAGAAATTAATGAAGCAGACGAGCAAGCAAAAGAGCAAAATGAGAAAAATGGGATAAAAAAAAAACATATTGCAAAAAATCGAAATGTGGATACAGAAGTAGTAGATGGATTGGAGCTCTCAGTGGAATGCGCGAGTGATAAAGAAGAACCGAGTTCCGAAAGTGAAAGTGAAAAAGAAATAAAACCGCGTCCAAAGACGATAATTATTAAAGCTGAACCAAATGAATCAGAACTGGAATGTAGTACGTCAGAGGCAGAAAAATCTGATTCGCAAGTGGTCACTAACACATTGGAGATTAAATCAGAAAAAAAGGTAAAAAAAAGAGGATCACGAACAAGTTTTAGTAAATTAAAAGGTTCTGAATCTGAGGACAGCCAAAATAATAATTCAGATGAAGATTATAGTCCACGGACTAAAAAAATGAAAAAATCTCCAATAACTAAGAAAACGAAACGTTCTGTGGATTCAAAAAGAGGACGAGGTGTAAAAAAACATCCTTCCAAAAAAAGTACTGAACATATATCTGATGATGAAAGTGTGACTTCGACAGAGAGAATTAATAAATCAAGAAAAACTAAAAACGAAACGGAAGAAGAATTATCGGAAAAGGATTCTTCGGCAAGCGAAAGTAATAATAATTCTGAAAATGAGAAAGAATTTTCGAAAAATAGAAGGACGAGACGTAGTACAGCTGTAAGTAATAATTTCTTAGTACTGATAAATCAATCTATAATCTATTATATAAATATCTATGTTATAATATGTATATATATATATATATATATATATATATATATATATATATATATATATATATTATATATATTTATATTTATAAATATGTGTATGTGTATGATGTGATACTGTTTCAGGAGCCAGACAACAATAGCCAAATACAAAAATTGAAAAAATATATAAAGGCTGCTGGTATAAAAATAAGATCTTATAACGATGTTTGGGCTGATTGTCGGAATAATTCTGCAAGAATAAATCGCTTAAAAGAATTATTAGAAAAAAATGGTATTAGTGGGAGGCCAACATTGGAAAAATGTAAACGAGCAAAAAAAAAGAAAGAGAGAATGCAAGAAGTATCCGAATTAGATATATCCAACATTATATCTGAAGGTTAATAATAAAGCTTTATTATGAATTTATTTTATAATATCATAGAAAACTACATTATACAGATATTAAATTCATATATATATATATATATATATATATATATATATATATATATATATATTATACATTTTATATTAAATATATTTTCATATTATACAGATATTAAATTTATATATATATTTTTTTTTTTTAGGACGTGTTACGCGCGCAAGAAGAAATATGAATAAAAACTCAACATCTCCAGATACATCGCAACGACATCGAGAAACTTGCAAACGTATTCATACCATTGTTGATAGTGATTCGGAATAGAACTTAGCAGGCTAGCAACATCCACAATTTATTAAGCAACATAAATATCTAAACTATGTGCATAAGGGCATACCAGCATACTGCGTATGTATATAAATATTTTCTAATATTCATATATTTTTGTATATCATAATTATTCTTATAGTCTTTTTCTATTTCTTTTCTTCAATGAATTATTATGAATAATTATACATGATATATTAATTAAAAATATAGGATGGAACTCATCTTTATTATATTGATTCGTCACTTCTACTCGTAATTAAAGTAAATTATTAAACATGCAAAAAATATAATTTATATAAACTTCTAACACTTATATTTAGTATGAAAAGAATAAAAAAGTTTTGTGTGCAGGAAAAGTATGTAAAAAAGGATTATAAATGGAACGGGTTATAATATATAAATGGAAAAAATTATAAATGAAGCAAACAAAGAATTTAATATTGTCAAATTTTAAGATAGATGTGTTTTGCTTAAATGAATATTAGAAACAATAATGAGCCAAGTTTTTAAATATAGAAGCAACATTCAAAATATTTATCGCAAATCTATTTTTCTATCTTCAAAAACATAATATATATATATATATATATATATATATATATATATAAATAAATCTAATGAGAAATACTCTGCTACTACATAGTTCAGCAAAACACACTATTTTACTCAAGATATTCTTTTATATGGAATAATCTCTTTTGTAGAATTGTAATCACTTTATCATGCAAATTAACATATTTTCTTTTTATATTTTTACAATTAAAATAACGACTTACTAAAATTTATATTATAACTTGACAGATTATTGTAATATTTAGATTATAAACAACGAAAATCTTTTTTTTTGGCAAGTCTTTACAGCGACTGTTTATTTGTAATAAACATTCTGACTAGCTGCTGTAATGAATTTTCACATATGAGTAATTAACATATCATGGAAACAACTAGAGGTTTTTAAGATACTTAAAAAGATTAAAATGTTATTTATTTTGAAAATTATAGCAAATTTATAAAAAACTAACAAATTTGTTGATTTGCCCTCTGTAAAATTAGTAGTAGATAAATCAATGCATTTATTGTTTCATTTCGTATACCATAAGGTATATATGTACAGAGTATATTTTATGGAGTATATACTCCGTCAAACGAGAGAATAGCCACAGCGCATAAGCGGGCAAAGTGGGAAAAGCGTGGCACGCTATTTGGTACTGTATTTATAACGGCACGTTTGGGAGCCGTCTCCGCTTTCTAGCCCTCTCCTTCGGAGACCTACGCGAAGCGACGAGTTTCCATCCGTGATTATTCTCTCGTTGGACGGAATATAGTATTAATATGTATACAAAACATAAATGTTTATACATTACAATATGTATATATTTGAATTACTTATATGATTTTTTAATTACTTATATGGTTTTTTAATTAATCATAATTCCTAGTCTACTAATTACATAGAGCTTATGTAATGAAGTAGCCATAATGTATTGAAGAAGGATCGATAGAAAGAAAAATATTTTTCTGTCTCAATTATAGGAGTTGAATAGTAACTATGCAATCTGGTACTTGTTTCATTTTATTTTTTTGATGTAATTTGTTCTATTTAAATTTTTATGTGTATAAATAAAGAAAAATATATAATAATAATAAAACTAATAAATAAAAATGAGATACGTAGAAATGGAAAATAAGAAATAGTTAATATATTATTGATGGCTGGCAGAACACATATGACAGGTCTATTCTGTTGAAATAGCTTAAGGAATCGTATTTTGTTATTCTCTTATACTGTATATTTCCTCAAAAGGATAATGTGGAAGATCCCATAGTTGAGGCAGAATATATTCACCTTAAATAGTCTTTTTTCTGTTTGCATTTTTGGTTGGCATATAACTACTAAGGCAATAACTTTTAAGAATTAATTGCAAATTTCATGTTTATAACATTATACATTTCTTAGATTCTTAAAATAATTTTATATATGAGTATGTTTTGTTCTTATAATGCAAAAATAACACATATTGAAAATAGTAAATAGACTTTTATTTATATATACATCTATTTTATCGATTAAAAAACTTTGCAATACAGTCTTTACTGCAAAATAATTTATCTTCTTTTATCGCCATTCTACCATTTAGTAAGTTCTTTTTACAACCGTAGCAGCAAAAACAAACTTCAGTTGCATGAAAGTTTAAATTTTTTATAGTTACACCCTGTTGATCAGCGGCAATCACAATATTGCAGGCGGCACATGTCTTTGCATATGATTTTTGATAACAAGGAAGACATAATGGACGATCGTTTTCAGTAATGTATTGTTGTCCAGCTAAAGGCATATCACAATCCCAACAACAGAAATGTTTCACATGATAATTGTGTCCTTCTGCAACTGTATATTCTCGTACAAAAATTAACTAGAACAAACAAAAGTTAAAAAAGAGGTTAATTAAATTTTCATTTTAATCAGTTCAAACATGACTTTTGACAAAACATTTATATATGTATATATATATATATATATATATACATATATATGAGATCAAAATAATCATAGTACATTCCATGGATTTTGAAATAACCAACTTTTTATAATTTCTACCATCGATAATTAAAAAAAACACTCTTTAGTATATTTGAAACTAAAGACTATTTTTTGTTAAAAAACTTAATTTCTCTGATATTTATAAAAATATATTAAATAACCATGATTTCAGAGATTTTTGAGCGCTAACTTTTTAAAGAAGTATTTTTCAACTCATGTTTAGGAAACTTTTTGTTCAGAATTAATAATTTATTATAAAATTTCAAAGTCTGGCCGGAATGTTTGCAATTATCCTGTATATATAAATATATTTCTCTATCAAAGTATACTTTCTTTAAATTTTAAATTCCTTGCCAAATCTACAAAATGTCGAGACATTTTCATTATAGTGATGTGGAGATTGTGGAAACGTTAGCTTCTGAATCAGTTGATAAGCAATTAAAAAGTAAAGAGTTTTTTGAATAGTAAGCAAACTTTATGATAAGCAAACTTTAAAAAAACAAATAGATGAATCATATTTTTCATTTAATTTCTCACCCACAAATAGACTGTAATAGAATTTTAATTAGAATTTTAATCTTTTAATTATAAAAACACATGATATTGAGAATTAAGAAATTATAAATAATCTCCCTTGACATTTTTGCCAAGAGACAGTTTACACGAAATTGTCCAAAAAATTTGTAATTCAAAGAAGATATGCCCTTAATAAAGAACACTGCATGACACACACACACTTACCTCATCGCATGCAAAACATCGAACAATTCCCAAGAATGCAGCCAAATCTCTTCCACAATATAACTTATTTTTATAATAAAAATACACCAGATCTACCAATAATTCGTTGCACACGGAGCAAACGAAACAACCAGGATGCCAGGACGCATTGTTAGCCTTCTCTGCGGTTACAATCACATCGCCGATGCGTATATCTTCATGGCATTTCTCGCATTTGTGCACTTTTGAATCAATCTTTAAATTTTTTATACTATCTTTTAGATGATCTATGTGTTGTACATTCGATTGTCCAGTGAAGTCTCTGACAATATGAGGGAATACTTGCTTTTGCAACTGTTCGGAATGTATGACAGTTGGCTGCAGAACCAAGCTACTCAACTCGGCTGGCAATAGACTGGCATTAACAGGACATTGTGAACCCGTTTGCAATGATGAATTTAATATGGGAAGAGTAGAATCCACAGAAACATATTTATTCAATAAGGGATCCGTAGCACTTTCTTGCATAGATTTAGACTTCTCTATCACTGACGAATTATTCGCAGCCGGTTTGTGATTTACCTTAACAGGTAAAGCAATCGATTCAATTATTTGAGATGGAGATTTATACATTTTCTTCTCTGCTTCTAAAGGAGTGTTTACAAAATTATTAACTTCTGTCTTTTCCAATAGAGTTCCTACAGGATTTTTCATAGCGGTTATAATAGCTGTTCTCTCTGTATCTTTATTACTATTTGCGGGATTATTATTATTCTCCCTAGATCCGCCGCTACGTAATATATCATTCGCGTCTAACAGTCGAGATGATTTAGGAACAGCATGCATCGCCGAATTCTCCATGGTATTGTACTTATCGGCAAGCTTTTCTCTTATAAACATCAAGCTTTTTTCGTCCAATGTGCTTCCGATAATATCATTGGCATGTATTGCACTAGGTGGAAGAAGAGCGTCTGCCAACATGGATTCCGCTATAGAGGCTGCTTCGTTATTAACAGCTTCTAAATGCGCAATGCACGGTGTGATATTATCCAACGTTTCCCTATGTTTTTCTACAACTCCTTTCAATGTGTTTCCGTAAGGTATGTAATTTTCAGAAGTATGCATCTCGCGAGCAGATACGATTTCTTGCTCGGCAAGATGCGCGGGAATCGAGGAATTGATTACTTTACTGTCTATTGCTCTTTCCTTTATGGATACACTATCACCCGCATGTTGAGAATGCTCATTAATTAATTTCCCTCCGATTAGTTGCGATTTCGCGATGTTGTTATTGGCAGCTACATTAGTTAGTGAACAATTATGTCCTGCGTTGGATATCTTATTGTCATTTGTGGCCATAGCATCCTGCTTATTTTGAACTTCATGTGGATGTTTTGCATATGAACTTTTCACGGTAAAACTACTCGGTGTACGTAATTGAATACTAGTGGAAGGTATATAAGAATTATGCTGCGGACTAAAATGTTGCATATCAGTTGCATTGATAGGAGTCATGAGAGAACGATCAAACGGGCGGGCACCTATCATCTGAAAACGACATCATTTGTATTATTACTTATAAATCTTTTATGAAATTATAGTATATACACAAAAGTTCTATGTACAATGCATAAAATATTACAAAAAATTTTTCATGTGCTACACATTTTTATATATAATTTAGCTCTGAAAAAAAGTGCTTCAAGTATCTATACAAGTAATACTTTCGTAATATTTCTAATTACTTATACTTTAAATGATATGTAAAATTAACAAAACATAATTAAATTTTTTAAATTAAAAACAGTAAGTATCAGCAACAATACTTTTTATATATATGTAGAACAAAACGACGCGATAGCATCGTCTAAGAATTAATCTATTAATATGTTGTGTAATATAATGAAGTTAAAAATCATATAGTTGTTGAAATTTTTAGAAGACAATATTATCATTGTGTAAACTAAATTTTGTGTAATATGTCACAACAAAACATGCTAACAATAGATTTGAGTAAAGTAGTGATAAGTTTTAAATAAATCAAATATGTACATATATTTATAATCTTAATAATAAATCACAACTCGTATTAATAATGTTAATAATATTGACATGACTTACCTTCATTACTTTGCCTTGCCCTACATACTTTTTTATATTCTCTAAATATTTTTCAAATTGTTTCTGTTCTTGTTCACTAAGTTCATCACAAACTTTGTGATCAATATCATGAAGTGGTAATTGTTTCTGTAATAATTGCCTTCGCAAAGCAGCACCAGCAGATCCTTTAATTGGCAATTTCTCTACAGGCAAAGCTTTCATATAATCCACAGCGAGTTCTTCAGTTGTATCTGGCGGTATCCACTCAAATGTAGTTTCACCTTCATTTTGTTTCTTATTATTTACTTGCAAACCTAAAAATTAAATTTATATATGTATATATATATATATATATATATATATATATATATATATATATATATATAAAGAAAAGATGATCTATAAATATAATACTTACGCAAGATCTTCTTTTTAAATTTTCCACTTGGTCCAAACAGCAGATCAAATTGTGGAAATTCGTCGTCATCAACATCATGATCATCCCGGCCACATTTGCAATTTTTGCAAATTTTTCGCCAAAAATGCAAATCAAGACCAGGACATGCAGAATTACAATTCATACATGATGCACCAGCACCAGCTTCATGTGCTAAACGCGGCTAAGTAACAAAGATATAATGTTCAATTAAATTTCAATCTTAATTTTGTATACATAATATTCCTCTCCTTGTATAATGAAAATCATGTCAAAAAATTATGATATACCTTTCGTTTACGATTTTCTAATTCCGACAACCACTTTGGGCGATTCGCCATTTCTTCTTCCATCCTTCGACATAAATTTATTACAAAACTTTCTACTTCAAAAGATCATTCGTGTTTAATATGCGTCAAAACGAACTTATCTCGTTTATCTTGCCACTTGACATACACGACTATGAGTCATGCGAGAGAAGCAGTCGGCTTGGTGACTACCGTATCAAACTTGGAATTTTCGAGCCCCATTCTTCGTTCTTTCACGTATGTACACATTTATGTATGCGCTTGTGTGAGAGATTATTTCACTCCCCTCTCCAACGCTATACTGGCCCCACTACACGATGAGCAATGACCCGCATAGAGAGGGAACGCTTTTAGAGACGGAGCGAAGGTGGGGCATGAATAAGCAGTCGCGGGCCTTGTAAAAGCGGATCTTGTGTTTGATTGTGTGCGTGTTTGCACAAATAGAGCTTTGCACGAATTTTATAATATAGGTCACAAGCAGGAACGTGAATTTTTGTCTGCAAATCTCCTGTAAATAAATATTTATATTTGTCAACAACAAATATGATTTTATAATATTTTATTGCTTAATGTGAAACAGAAACAGTAATATTCTATATGCATACACATGATATAAATATATTTGTAGGAATCTAATGGAAAGGAGTCGTAAGAAAATACAATATTACATACGTTTACATTACCAATTTAGTTTGTATATTTTGAAAAAATATATACAATGAAAAAATATCAAGAAAGTGAAAACTTGAGAGCAGATGTTGCACATGTATCTTATGTATTCATAGTTAACATTTTTTAGATTCCAAATGCTGCATCAAACTCTTCTTGCGAGATCTGCAATTACATACGAACATTATATATAAATAATAAAAATGCAAAAATAAAAGAAAGAAAAATTTTTATAAATAGAAAAGAATTAATACATTACCTTCTTCTTCTTGAATTTTTTAATTAACGCTATATCTTTTGCCAATTCCTTGAGATCTTCCTCTTTAATATGTTTCCTTTTTTTTTTATTGGAAGTTGTTGAAAGTCCCTGTTTCAATTTCTTCTTTTCCTTTCGCTTACTTCGTTTCTCTTGTCTTTCGAGCTTTCTCTTCTTGCTTTCTGACCAGGATTCAGTTTGTTTCTGTTTACGTTTATGATTAGTTGACCAAACGCCTGTATTTTGATACTCAGTCAATTTCTCTATTCTGTGTAATTCGCGTTGTTTGTTCGCATAAGATATCGCGTTGATATCAATTTCAGGGCTAATAAAAAATGATACATCCTTTCCTTTAAGCTCAGGCATTTTTAGCATTTTCAACAGTCCAAAACCCATTGCTAGCTTTCCCATATCAATATCTTTTAATCGAAGAATTAAATTGCATTCATGTTTACTATAAGATTGTATGTATGAAACGAATGCGCGGTTTGCTTTATCAAACATAAGTCGATCTTTTTGTTGCAGGTGCCTCATACATTGCAAGCATTCTTCAATAGTATTTTCATTTGGTTTTGTTTTTATTTGTTGCAATTCTACTTTTTGATTTCTTTTAACAAAGTCTACATATGCATCTTCTGTTTCTAGAAGAAATAGCAATGCATTTCCTTCATTACCGATCCTAGCAGTTCTACCACATCTATAAGGAATATAAATTATTTTACAAAATATATCTCTTTAAGAGAAATACTTATTATTTCCTTATATATAAAACATTGTTACCTATGTACAAAACTACTGGCAGTAGATGGAGGATCATATTGTAATACCCAGTTTATCTCAGATATATCAATCCCACGAGCCATTACATCTGTACATATTAAAATGCCATTTTCAACATGTCGAAATTGATCAAACACTTTATATCTCTTGCTTTTCATTTTACCATGTAAAGCTAGTACGTTTATTGATGGTAACAATCTGTAAGTATATGTATATATACATATATATAAATTTTATATTCAATCATGTAAAATTTGTTATTTTAAAAATGAAAAAATTAATTAGAAAAACAATTGTTTGATTAAATAAAATGATTATTGTAATTAAAATTAACAAAGATATTACATTAGCAATTAAATAAAATAAAACATCCTGTATACAAAATTTAATAGCAAATAATATATATTTTGTTTTATTAACGTATATTTATATTTAATTAAAGTGCCTTACGCTTGTATAACTCGACTAAAATAATCCACACAGGCACAGGTAGATAAAAATATCATATACTTTGTTTTAAATCCTATTGTACGTATAAAATCTATCATTACTGATAACTTGTATTCAGGTTGAACAATTGTGTAACTGTTGTTCAAATTTACAGGCGTTGAGATATTAGATTTCTCTTTCACAACTATCAATGCCGGATTTCTCAGACCTGCTCTAATTAATTGTTGTAATTCTTTCGTCTGTGTTGCAGAAAATAATCCTGTTCTTCTAAGACGAGGCAAATAGCTTAAAATGCTGTCTAAAGTTGCAGAGAATCCTAAGTCTAGCAATCTATCTGCTTCATCTAAAACAAGAAACTCCTAGAAATAACAATATATTTGATTAATAATCCAAGAATTCTGATTGCGCTTAAATAATTTTATTACAAGGTGTAATTTCATTACCAAAGATTTTATACATAAACTCAAATTTGTGGAACTATAATTGGATAAAATGTCTTGTAATCTGCCAGGTGTAGCAACAATAATATTCACTCCCTTCTTCAAGTTTTCTGCATCTTCCTTTAGTGTTACACCTCCAACTAACAATACTTGCTTCAATAATGGAATGTTTTCTAAGAATTTTTCCAAAATTTCACTAATCTGTGTCGCCAGTTCTCTTGTAGGACTAATTATTATTGCTCCTACCTCCATAGTTTTCCATTTTTCTGGTCGTTTCTATATATTTTATAAAAAACTTAATGCCTTATAATTCCTTATCAAAGATAAAGATAAATATTTAGAATAATAATATTAAGAATAAAGATAAAGATAATAATTTAGAATATTTAGAATTTTTACAATTTTTTGTCAATTATGTATATAATTTGTGCTATATAAAACTGCAGCTGCTAGAAAGAGAAACAATATAAATTTTTTAAGTCTTTTATGTTGATAATTATTACATAATTAAAATAATTTAGATTATAATAGATAAAATAATTTAGAAAAGAAATATATATTTGTATTGTAAAAACATTCTGAGAATATTCTTATATTGTGCTCTATTTTAAGTATGCTATGTATATAATACACACACACACACACACACACACACACATACATACAACATACACACACATATACACATAAACTATAAGTATACATACATATATACATCCGCACATATCATACATATATATATAAATATATATATACATATAATTTAAAGAATTTCTCTTTTTTTATTGTTATAAAGAAAATGTCATATAAAAATAATATTCTAGCTTTAAACAAATAACTTGTTTTTTTCTATAACTTATATAAAACACTTATTTATCTATCAAACAGAAATTATATCTTATACAATAATATCCGTTTTAAATATATAGTAGAATCTATATCTCTGTCAACTCTCTCTTTCTATTTCTCTCTTCCTAACATTTTTAAACAATTATAAAATCTTTTAGAATTAAATATGCAAACAATATTTCCTTGAATACATTTGAATTTTACAAAGAAAATTATGCACAAACAATTAAGCTTCAAAAAAATTTATAAGAAATTCCATATTTACTGAAATAAATTCATGTAACAAATAATAAAAGAGTACTTGTAATATCTCCAGTAGAGGAACAAGAAAAGCAAGTGTCTTTCCGCTGCCTGTAACTGCTTCTGCTGCAACATCTTTACCATTCAATAATAATGGTATACACGCTGCCTACAATTAATATGATAATATAAATGTTATGTTATTATTTTACAAAAGCATATTATTTTGTAATATTTTTAATTTTAACAACATTTTTATAATGCATTACACATACATATACATTATGTTTATTACCTGAACTGGTGTCATATCAAGAAATTTTAATTGTTTAAGTGTTTTTAATACAGGATCGCTTAATCGTACATCTAATTCTTCCCATTTTTTTGATTTCATTATAAAGTTTTATATTTCTATTTTGTTTTTATAGATCTCAAATAACAATGAAATAATTTCCTATTTATATATAAAAGAACGTATGATGTTGAAAACATATGAGATAATCGCTTCTTTTTCGATCTATATATACTATACTCTATGGTAATATTGCATCTGTATATGAAGTGTTTGTAGAACATACTGATTGGTTATCGAATAGGGAATTTCTGAAAGTATTGGCCAAATTTTTTGCAGTAACAGTCAATCAACACGTTCGACAAAGCTTGTATCACGAGTATCACGACAAATGAAATATTAGGCTGATATTTATACGATAAGATGTTTGTCGAATGTATTGGCTGCCAGGGTCAGGCTAGGTTCCAAAATGATTTAAAATTTGCCTCGAAAAGGAAATCATATATATGAGTTAGAAAAAAAATATATATTATATATTATAGTTGGCACAATCTTTGCAGGATACCCTGTATATATGAATATTTTTGATTGTTATTTTTTTATGGAAAGAATGAGCACTATATATACATATACATACATACATATATATATATATATATATATATATATATATATATATATATATATAGTGCTCATTCTTTCCAGTTTCCGTATATTTATAAATTGTCCTGTAGAAAGATGAAATTACGATAAAAAGTATAGAAAAAGAAAACGTTTAACAATAAGAAGCATTAATTGGACCACATCCTGCGAGTTCATTGTTTATGTAGGGAAAAAAATTGAACAGCACGCGTACACACGCAGATAATTTAATTCGAATTAAAATAATAGCACAAAACTAGTTTGTAGAGAATATAATTTATTATATTTCAAAAATAAATTAAGAAATACTAAAGATGATATTTACATACATTAAAACAAAATACATTACATGTTAGAGGGTAAGAAAAAAGATATGTACAAGAAATTGGTTTTTAACGTATTGATTTTTTTTATTTTGATGTTTTTCTTCTTTTTAAATCTCTTCAATATAAAATCTGTTTAGCGATGCCACACACTCAACTATTCTCATGCAAATGTTGTTTTTGCTTTCTTCTGTTTATATACACGATTAGGTCTAAGGCCGTAGTTGTTGAACATTCTTTTCCCAATCGGTATCGAGCATGGACTAAAAATTCATCTGGACAGATTTTTCTACAAGGAAAAGCTGAGATTAGCGGATAATCATTGAAAAAATGAAATACTTTGCCCTTCTTAATTCAATAGTTGAATAGTTTTCAGTATCAATAGTTTTAAATAAATATAGTTTAGTGTTTTATAGTCAAATAGATATTTTTAGCACATTGAGAAAAATCATCCTTTTTTTTCTTGGTCCCTGCTCTTATTCTAATGGTATATGAGAACATACATATACATATATGTATATATGTATATATACATGTATATATATATATAAATGTTATAGTTTTGTATAGACCAGCATACAAAAAAAAGACATTATGCATGTCCATAACTTCTTATACAGTCATGTAACAAATGCATAATAAAAGAGCAGTGCAAGGGAATTCCAGTTTAAAGGGAAACTATTTTAACATAGAAAATAAAATATAGAATAAAAGGATTTAATCATATTTGTAAACTAAATCGAAAAAAATCTGTAATTATTAGCAGTATCTCCCTTTCTTTACCGCTAATCTCATCACTTGCCCTAATTAATAGTATATATATCATGTTCAGATATATTTTTAAGTTCAGCTATCAAGCATCTATTTTTTTGCTCATTAAATGAGAAGTACATAATTAACAAACGACTCATACATACAAATCAATTACATTGCTTCATTTCTAATTATCCTTTGAATAATATTATATTAATAATTTATATTTTTAGTATTAAATTTAATTTTTAACAGAAATTTTGCACAGATATATATAACAATGTAACGAGATGTATTTCACGATAAATGGCACACAATAATTTTTAAAGTTAAAAAACAACATAAGCAGGTATTGTTACAACTTTCTTGATATTTTCTTCTGCTTAGCAATTATTTTATATGACAGTTATAAAACTATTGCCTTTATATTAATATATATTAATATATATTATGTTAATTATATTAAAATATATTAATATATATTATGTTAATTATATTAATATATATTAATATATATTATGTTAATTATATTAATATATATTAATATATATATATATTAAATTTGAATTTTTATACATAATTCGGATCTATAAGAATAAAATCGGTAATATCAAATTTTTTTAGTTAATATTAATAACGTTTATGTATATCATCCTTTTTGGATAAACTTTTAAATTATATTATTTCGTACTTTTTATTATGCATTTACTTTTTCAAAACATGATAAAATATGAAAACACAAAGATTGTATTAAACTATTAACACAAAACATAATTATGTGTTATGTATATTACTGAAACTAATTGTTGAGGTTTTGATAATAAATTGATTGAAGCTTACATTATTCGATATGTAATTATGTACCTCTCTGATGCCTACTATTCGCACCGTTAACGTTGCGGGATTTGTCAGTGTGCAGATGTTGTATCTGTTCGCATATTTTGCTGTAATCTTTCACGTTTGAAAATCATGCACCTATCAATATCTTGTAACAAAACTCATCAACAAACCGCAGAATCCTATATTTCGCTAGTGTTTTACCCTGCAAGCCGTTCGCCAGCTTCAGTAATTACTCGCTTCGTTCAAATCAGATTCAAAGAAGTAGTCGTAATCGTTCTATCCATTTTTTTCGCGAGCTCGTCTTGTTCTTCTTTGTGAGTAGAATTAACACCTGACCACACATGGGCAGAAAAATATGCCATGTATTTTCATATATCTCATTCTCGCAATTTCGATAATCATCTCTTAAAAACAGAAAAAAAAAGAAAAGGGAGATAGAGATAAATTCGCTCGCGCAATATTTTTCGCTTTTTGGTTGAAAATCTTGGTTCATAAAGTAATGCAAGCATATTTATATGAAAGATTGGAATTTTTAAATTCAAAATGCGCATATAAACGAGCGATCCCTCGTATTCTCTCCAATACGTTAAAGCACTACTCAATAAAAATGCATGTTATCAAAGAAATCTTTGATAAACTCATTTTTTGTATCCAACACATTAATTTGATAAAAATAAATTCGTGGAAATTTTATGAAATAATTTTAAAACTTGATTAAAATAATCAATGTGATGAAATTTTTAAAGTCCATAATACAGACATAGGTCATAATTCGACGATCGACCTACATTTAAAGCAGAAAAATTACTTTCATGATGGTTAATACTCTTTGATTGTTTAAAACATCATTCAGGATAAATATTGCCATTGATTATCCTTCTTTTTTTTTCACATTATAAAACGAAAGCCAAGATAATTTGAAACTGCTCTTCAATATAGAAAGTTGACAAGTATTTAATTTACACTGACAGATAATGGATTGATGGGATAAATTGAAAGATATAGAAGCGAGCAGTTTTTCAAGCAATCAATCAAAGCAAGCAATCATACCATCGTGAAAGTAACTTAATTTTGAAAGTCTTATTCTACCATTTCAGAATACTAGCATTCTTCTCTTTCTTCTTTTACTTCATGTTACCAGCTACTGATTGTGCGGTAAAATAACGGGTATAGTTTGTTGCGCACCCGGAGGTGGCTGCGGTGGTAGGTATTGCATATGCTGTGGTGGAATTGGTATATGAGGTGGAATTATCGGACACATAATTGGATAACTCGGGGCGTGACCCTGAGGCGGAGGTTGCGGATATGTAGGCTGTGGAGTACCGGGTGGATTATAAGCACCCGGTGTGTGCGGTTGATTTGGATTGGCTGGAGATGGCGTTTGGCTAGGTGGTTGTTGAGTTACATGAGGATGTGGATGTGTATGCGGGCCCATGTACTGTATACCAGGGGCCTGCGGTCCTTGCGAGTCGTGATGATGATGGTATGGAGTAGCCATGTGTGGCGGTGGCGGCGGTGCCTGGACCATGCGTACCATTTGCTGATACGCTGGTTGTCCTGGATAAGGCACCTGGAATGGTGGATGTATGGCTGGCGCTAATAATGGCTGTCCCGTTGCTGCTGCCACTTGCATCTGGGACGCTATATCTGGCCCACGATGTTGCATCATTGGCACTGTAAAAAATATCAATATATAATGTTATATAATATTTTATTTTCAGTATCAATATGTAATTATAGTAGATATAAATAAAATTACAATTGATCTGAAATATCTTTGAGAAACGAGAAATTTTGAATCAAAATTAAGACATATATATATGTATATGTATATATAAAGGTAGATTAGGCCAAGCTAAGTCGAAAAATCCTGTATCATTTTTTTTGTATAACACTTAATAAAAGAGTCATTATTCAGTAAAGTCTGGCCAATCATCATCTTTTTTCTGAAGCGTTATAGAAGAAAATAGTACAAGACTTTTCGACTCAGTTTGGCCCAATCTACCTTCACACTTCGGGTATGTCAAAAATTTCGGGACACCCTATACATATATATAAGATTTTCAAAATAAATTTTCTCTGAAAAAACTTTTCAAATTTATTAACTATAAAAAAATATATACATACGTGTACATGTGTGTGTGTGTGTTAACATTTCATCTGAGCTTAACACAGTCATAACTAAAAATTATTATGACTATTTAGGGAATACTGACCCTTTCGGAACCTTGTCATTTGTTGAGCTGGTGGCTGACTAAATGCCGTTGGTGTTACATATGCCGGCATAACAACAGTTGCGGGCATAGTCACTCCTGTATACTGAGGAGTCTGAGGTGTATGTGGCCGACTAGGTGTTGGCGTACTAGGAGACCGCTATAGATTATACAAGCAAATATTTCATAATTTCTATTCCAGCTTGATTTATTAGTGATTTAAATTATACTTACTGGTGTAAAAGGTTTGGCATTTGGATTAAATTCTTTAGCGTTTGGATTCAATGTAGATTTCTTAAAAGCAGTAGTTATTTTATCAACCGCAGGTTCGGGTGGTGATTGTTGTACTGTTGGAGTATTGGTTTGTGGTGGTTGTTGTTGTTGCTGTTGTTGTTGCTGCTGCTGCTGCTGAGGCGGACTTGTAGATCTTACTGCTAGTGGTGGACCAGGTGGTGGCTTACTGGTAATGACAGGTTCTTCTTGTACAGTCTGATGTTGTTGATGAGGACTGTTATGCTGCTGCGTTGACGGTTGTTGTTGCGATTGTTGTTGTGTATTTGTATGTTGATGAGGAGCTTGATGATGCGGCTGATTCATTGAAGTAGTGGAATGTACATCTTGTTGATGCTGATGCTGTTGCTTTCGGGAAATTTGAGAAGTATCTGGTGATTCTGCTAATTTAAATTCTGCAGCAAACTGTCTCAGTTCCGAATGCTGTTCATCTCTGCCACGAGGTGTCGGAACCTTGAAGTAAAACTTATAATCGTAAATGAGTTGTCTTTCTTTTAAAAAAGAAAATTAGTTTAAATAAAAGAAAATATATGTGCCGTACCTTCCGATGATCTGATTTATGTATGACTATTTGTCCTTCCACAGAATTCTGTTGTGGTAATGATGTATGTTGTTGATGTGAAGACTGTTGTTGATGCAAAGATGCAGCATTTGATTGAGGGAATGGCGCTGGTGGCGCTTTATCAGCTTGATAAACCTGTTGTCTGCCAGGTCGCTCCCGTTTCTCTGTATTTATTTTATTCGAAGGTGTTTGTTGTTGCTGCGAAGGAAAGCCTACTTGCGGTATTGAAGGAGTAACTTGAGATTGTGGTTGATTCTGTTGAATTACTGTATCAAAAAAAAACATACAATTATCATTCAATATCCTTGTGCAGTCTTGCTCTGAAAGTAATAATTTAGGCTTTTGACTATAAAAAGTTATTCAGACTTTTATCATGTGTTTATTACATACAAAGAGTCACTATAGAGTTTTCTAAATAATATTTACTGCATGCAAAAAGTCACTACAATATCTAGCTAAAAATCTTTATCGTGTATAGTTTTTATCTTTATAGTATATTGCTCTTTGTTAAATCACTAAATACACATTGGTAGTTTCTTATTCAATTTTTATGATCTGTTGTATAAATATATTTATATGCAACAAAATTATGCATGCCAATTTAACACAAAAGAACTTACAGTATTCTCATAATATGGTCTGTTGCAATAGCACGCTTTTCATTTAAATCCTTTCAAAAAGTTCTTAATAAAGATCGCAAATAAATTAATATACCTTGCTGCGATTGTGTCGTAGGTGGAGGCACGAATGGCGGCGGTGGATTATTGTACGTGACAACCACTCCATTGGGTGGCATACCCATATTTAAAGGTACTGGATGTTGTACCGAAGCATGAGCAGGCTGTACTCCAACCGATATATTTGGTTGTGGGACATTTACATTAACTGTGGACGGAGATGGTTGGTTGTAGACATTCTTATTATTCGTAGTTCCTGGCGAAGACGGAGGTTCATTGGATCTCATTAATTTGCTAGTATTACCATTTTTCTTCTTCAATGGTGGTGGAATATATTTCCCTTCAGTGGGTCTTGTCTAAAGGTGAGTAGTTATTAAGAAAGATATTAAATAACTGAAAATAAAAATTTCAAAATAATTCTAAAGCTTACTACAGCTGCAAATCTTTCTTCTTCATCTCCATTTTCCAATTCTAATCTAGCCTTATGATTAGGTTGAGATTCAATCTCATTTGCTATTTCAGCAGCCTTTTGTTCCTGCTCTTTATAATCTTTTGTATCTTTACGAAGCTGTAAAGTATAACCTACTAATGAAGGCTCAAATGTTGTTTGAACTCCATAGTCTTGTTCATTTTTACGAAACATTTCATTAACATCCCAACCATTCTAAAAATCAAACAATTTTATATAATTCATTGTTTGGTTCATCGTCTTGTAATAAGTTTGCAAACTCACAGAGGCACCATCTAATTCTAGCTCGGTTCCATTAATAGCAGTATTTGGTGGATCCCAAGGCTCAAGTTCCTTTTCACCGACTAAACCATTAAACTTACTAATAGCTGTATCCGTTTGGAAAGTATCTCTTATAGCATATTCCAAATCAGCATCCTTGGCAGATATAGTGACAATGTCATGTGATTTAAAAATTAATTTCTCTACTACATTATCTGCATTAATCTTTTCTTCTACTCGATGAGCCATTTCTAATACTACATCAAAATTACTTGAGAATGTTCTAAATATACCCTCATATACTGAGCCATTTTGCGTTTGAATCTGTTTCAATTCAAACAAAAGAGTGTTACTATAATTTAAGTCCTTTTAATAATTGATATCTAAGTATACATATATACATATATATACGTGTATATATATATATATATATATATATATATATATATATATATATGTGTGTCTATAATACCTGTACTACATTCCCAACATGGCCAGTAATTGCATGCATAAAATGAGCATTGTTATAGACTCCTTCCGCTACAATGCTTCTCTCCGCAGGAGACACACGTGATCGCGGAGATCTGGAAGAACGTATCGATCAAAAAAAAACGTTATTTTTGTCGTCGATACCGTTGCTATGTTATAAATATTATACCTGCTATTATGATCTTGACGAGGGGAGCCAAGAGATTGGCAGTACCTGTTATTATTTGTACGATTCTTCCTCTTGCTGTTCATTTTGCCTGACGGTTCCTCACCAGTCGTTGGTGGATTTCTGCCGCCGGTTTGTTGGAGGCCCTCTCGTTTCTTAGTAGGGACCGGAATTTTGACTACTTTCCCGATGACCGCTCGACGTCAAAAAAATCCGTTTTCTCGCCCGTGGACGACAAATCGCAGCTGCCGTCGCGTCGCACGTGTTCTCGCTTACTCGCAACGCTTTTACGCGACGTCTCCGGCGACGCTCGACGATCTCTCACGGATCCACGGGAACGTTTGATGAGCGGTGAATGAGGAGGAAGCCGTGAGGATCGCAAAGATTCTCAACATTCACGATGGCTTTTAGGTTATACGCAAACACAGGCCCGAATCGCGAGGTAAACGCAAAGCGTGCAAATGCAACGCGCAGTGGCGATCGGACTCGATGCTGCGCGGACTTGGATCGCGGTTTGACAGGCGCGGGACGCTGTCACGCACGCTGATCGCTGCTGAGATTACTACAGCGAGGAATAATCCGCGTTGGAAAAACGGCGAGCAAGCGCGTATATATGTTCGTGACAGCGAGTGAGCGAGCGAAACAACGAGCTGGCTCTTCACAACCGATTACCGTGATCGTTAGTCTCGATCACTGTCGACGGCTGTACGTGACGTAACACAACGACGACGGGTGCCTCTCGAGGGAACGTGAGAAGTTGCGTGCAGAGATCTCGGCCGTTCGCGAATCTGACGGACTTGGACTTGGTCGGAGTAGAAACAGACGTGACGATTGACGAGTTCGCGCGAACAACGCGTGCCAAGTACCGGCAGTGGTGTCCGCGAAAATGCCCTTTTTTTATCTCTTCTTATTGTTTTAATTAATCAACATGTGGTAGAGAACTATAATACGGCAGGCTGGTTTGCAACCTCGCAACATATATATTCTATATGTCGCCTATGTTCAATCTGATCGCGCTGACTCTTATTTAGATGTAGTCGCCACCTGGTGAACGTTTGCACGACGCTTGTCCTTAGGGATTCAACTATCGATGCTGTAAGTAAAATAATATTTGAGTATTGGGTGCAGTTCACTTGGCGTTGCAAACACCACTGTTCCATTGACCAATCAGGATAAAGAAATATTCGGATAGAGACCACTTCACACGGGTTTGCTTTTAAAATTCATATTTTTATATATTTTGAGGTGTGGAAAAGTGTGAACCTGCTCGAAAACATTGTCATTTTTCTCTGCTTTAATCGTATTATTGATATATGTATACTTGAACAATCGATGAGATAAGTCCTGTTAGGCTTTAAGCTAAATATTTATTGAAAAAAACAGTCTCGCGCCAATCAGGTTCGAGTTTTATGCGCGGGTAAAGCAAACGGAAATACTTCATATCGAAGTTGTACGTTCGATTTTTGGAAAATGGAAATTTGATTATTTTTAGCACTAGCGAGAAGCGTGATGAATGATTTTTTAAAGCATACTAAGCTTACCAAGTAACAAATTTTGTTTGAAAAGAATAATCGAATATTATTTTTAAAACAGTCTGTGTTTTTTTGGCGGAACGATCCTGAATAAAGTATCACTTCCGAAAAAAAAAAACAGAAATTTGGTCATTGCATAAATCAGATACTGTTTCTTTAGCATGGTAGCGAACATGTATAAAACATCGATCGGAATTTATCACTTTTTCAACGGTATATAATACATAAATGCATAAAAAAATTAATAGTCACGTATATGATATAATGATATGATATAAGAATATATAATATAGATATATATTATAAAGAATATATTCATATTGCTATATTCTTTATATTAAACGCGTAATTGATTGAATTTATTTTATTGATATGTATGTGTGTGTGTCTTTAGCTGGAAAAATTCTCTCTTGTATAACCGATTAATATAAATACAGGTAGAGCAAACTTTTGTGCAACTTATAATTAAATTATAATATATAAAAAAATATATAAAAAATTAAACGACTCTCTTTCAACAAGAGAATTGATTATATCAAATTTTAAAAAGTGTATAGTTTATATCAAATGTGGAAGAATACGTTAAACTCATAAATTATGTATTATTGTAATTATTGATATATATATATATATATATATATATATATATATATATATATATACGCTGAATAGCATGTTAAACAAAAAGAAAAGTTCTACATTTCTATTATTTTCTTATATTTAGGACAAACGTATAAAAGAACAAAAGTCTTTATCACCTCTTATTTCCAGTCTTCATTGTTCCTACATGTCAAGGGCACATATATATTATAAAGATAAAATTGTTTTGAGGACTTCTGTCAATCCTTGCAAAGGTCTTTGATAAGATGAAATTTTCGAAAACTTTCAGGTATGTATATACTTTTCAGGTATGTACTTGGTACTTTTGATCAATTTTAAATGGTCAGATGTGATGTATATTATATGAATTGGTATTGTGTATAGCTAATAGCTAATAAAAATAAGGATATAATATCATAGAAAAATGTAATAAGAAAAAATCAATAATTTAATAATTAATTGTCAAAAAATTAACAATTTTCCACAATTTTAAAAATATTTGTAATTAATCAATTAATTTTGATTATTGTAGTGTAATTATTTAATATTAAAAGTTGCAGTCAATTTGTTTAAGGTTTTATTTTTCCAAATAATCAATAATTTTTTGATAAAATTGTGATAAATATTTAGATGAAATCTAGGTAAATATGTAATGTGTATAAATCTGAAAACACAAAATTAGTGCAACATCATATATATGTCAGTATCATGGATGTACTTTTATCAAAAAAAAAAATTAATAAAATTTAATAGTAACATTAGATATAAAAATTTTCATATAGAAGTTAATAAAATGAGAGAATATTGTAATTAGTAAATTCGAAAAATAACTTTTAATTAATAAAATAGATAAATTAATCACAATCGAACATCAATGTTCGATATTATACATAGAATATAATATTACATGTATACATCAGCAATCGCGCATCAATTTAATCGACATCGTTTAATAATTAATCGCTAGATGGCGATAATGTGCTTTAAATGGAATTATTTCAATTTATGTCTGTGTGAATAAATAATATACATATAATTATTATACTACGATAATTTGACAATTTTTTATTGCAGTAAATGAATAATGTACATAAATTTACATTTATATTCAGAATATATTTGATTAATGACCGATTTAATATAAAATAATAAAAACATTATATTTATTAATACACATATATATATAATTATATTAATAATTATACATATATCTTACGGTAAGGAATACTTAAAATTAATAAGAAAAATAATTTAAAAGTAAAAAATCAATGTATTGCTAGATTCACAATTAATAATTAAAAAATAATATTATATTAATCTGTGTGTTAATATAAATAATTATATTAATATAATAATGGACGATGATTTGTATTTTAAAAATTAATGCAAGATTTTATGATTCTTTAATTATATATAACAAAATTATTTTTTGGAACGAGACCTTTCATTTTCATCGACGTCGTAAATCGCATTGAGCTTGCGAATAATATTTTTTGTCCTGTCGTAAATAAAATTATCCATTTGGCCCAAAACGTTGACGAACTCAATTATTCTCTCAAATCCACGATTTATTCTTTCGGATCTTTCAATATTCGACATAACTCCTTGGAATTGAGAATCTTTTTTCAATGATCTTGCGGACAGTTTTTCAGCTTTATTCTCTTTCGAAATTGCAGCAGCGTTTGCAAATAATATCTGTTTAGCAAAATTTTTATTAGAGAAATAATATATTATTACACCTATTATAATATTAACACTATTATATATAATCTTATATATAATCTTATTAATTTTAAAATCATTTTCTTTGTTATTTTAGAAAACTTAACACACACACACACATGTGCCACTCACACACACACACACACACATACATGTAAGCATGTATATATTATTTCAGTTTACTTAGTCTTACCATATATATAACAAAAATTAGAAAAAATATATTTATTTGAACCAAACATACACTCATCTGGCTAATTTTCATATTTTATAAATTTTCGTACTTTATAAAAATAAAAATTAATAGGAATAAAATTTACACACTCTCATTGATTCAATGTCGAGGCTAACCAATAATGGAACGATTTGGCAATTTCCATCCTTTTATAAGAGACAAGCATGTGCGCATATACTACCCAGCAATATCGCATTGAAGGACAAAATATTTTCCAGTTCATATTTTTGTGTTTTAAAATTAAATTTATACTACAAATAAAATATTTAATTTTACTAAAATAAAATCTCATTACAATGAATAATTAATTCTATACTAATCAAGTTTTGTATAATATGTTTTGCTAGTTGAAATTGATAAATATTTAACTATATATGGATTTAGGTCATATCGAATTGAAGAATTTTTCTTGTCATAAATAAATTTTATCGACTTACGTTAGCAATATGAAATCAAAGTGGAATCCGCTGATTGAGTATAATCACTTGCTTTGTTGTCACCTATTACTAAATTTAATGATGTGATTAAACAATAATGATTTTTGGATTGATTGCAGAGACATGGCTTCTTATTCTAATTCTTATTAATTTTTTTACTTATTAACTCTTAAAATTCCAAAAAGTATATTATTTTCATCTATATAAGTTGAAAAAAATACTTTATTTTTTTAAATATTTTAGATTAATATTATAATTGTTAAATGATTAATTATAATTAAATATTTGAAATTTAACTACTGATGAGTTTAAAAGATTATTTTTAAATTTATATATATGAATATTATTTAAATATTTGTATTTATAACAAAATATATATTTATTTTCTAAAAAAAAATTATTATTAATTTCTGCGTTTTAACTTTATTAATTTATTAATTTAGATTAGGTCACGTAGAATGATTTCTGAAGTATGATATCATACATATTCATGTACATACTTTCAATGGTATTGTTTGAATGCGGAAATTATTCCTCAACATCAAAAAATTATATATAATTGCCGAGAGTTTTTAAATATACACATGATGTGTAAAAAATTCGATAAACATTACGATACTCGCAGTGGCGGTCATTCAGGAAATGATTTTTATGTTGGCTCATTTTTATGTTACCGAAGTTTCGTATTCGCGTTAACAAAGTTGGTGTAGAGTGAATTATGAGTCTTCATGGATATCATTTTTCATCTTATATTTACGCTACTGTATTTTTGTTAACAATTCATGCAGTAAGTATATAAATTTAATATGTGCATTGCAGTTAGTAAATTTATCAATAAAATTAATAAATTTCTTTACAATTTCCAACATAAATTTTTCTATAATGATACTATAATAATGATTTCATATTTCTTTCTATTCTATTTGTATATTATTTAATATGATATTTATTGTAACTTTTTATTTTTTTTCTATGTTTTTCAAGTCGTCATTCGCACCCACCAATACCTACGCTATACCGATCAAATTATCAGAAAGGAGCAACTTCAAACCTATAAGCTATATAACTTCAAAAGTCATGAGTACAGGCGTCAAAATTATTTCATCCATTGACCAATGGTTTCCGCACATCTCGTGGCTGAAACCGACTAAAAAATCGAAGTTAAGAGTTGTACGGCCAATCAATACTTATCATCGGAATATCGATGACTTCTCTTCTGAAGAATAAGATTATTAATGTTTTTTTTTTTTAAACTAGATAATACAAGATTTCGCAAATTTTTTTGCTGCATGTTAATTAAACATATAATTAGATAATTTTGATAATAAAAAATATCTCATTAATTGATATTTTTATTAATCTCGATGTTATATTATTTATATATAATTATACGAAATGTAACATAATTTATAAAATAAAAAACATTGTGGCAAATAATTTTAATGTGAGAATCAAAAAAATTTACACGATAAGATTAAATCGTAGAAATAAAAGTCTTATCTCAAGTCTTATCTAATGTCTAATAATAATTATAGGTTTTAAAGAAGCAAATAAGAAGATAAATAATTTCAAGCGCTTTTATTAATAATCATTTGTTAGCTATAGTTTATGATACAATGTGAAATTGTGTTGATTGAGTGAAAATTTGATTTTTCGCATATGTTTGTTCAAGATGTTCGCACGCGAGTAATACATTATATTTTATTTTACGGTTGCGACGTTGTTGCCTGCTGCAACTGATTGTTCAAGTTCTGAGTAGCCTGCACGGCGATGTCTATTGCCTGCTTGGTCAACTTGGCGATACCCTCTTGCACTTTTGCGGAGTTTTCGCTGATAGTCTTGGCGGTATTCTCGGACTCTGTTAGAATGGTTTGAACTCCCTCCTGGAACTTGGCACCCAACTGATTCATTTGTTCCGTGGTCTCGGGATTAATATTCAGTTTGTCGACAGCTTCAGACAGTTTAGTCTTCAAGTTTGTCCAGAGATTTTCCAACTCCGGGCTCTTAGCCTTGACCTAGAAATTCATCATGCGTGTAGCTAGACATAGCTCAGATTTTAAAGCACAAACTTAAAAAAAAATGACTAATGATATTGGAAGATGCTTGAAAATTTTGATGCTTCAAAATAAATATTGATGAAGATAAGCAGATATAAACGGATAACGCAAAAATGCGTATTTATATCACGTTTAATTTGTAGAAATTATAATAGCACGAACAAAATATGTGGAAGAAAGTCGAGATAACAATATGGTAAACTTCCTGTTTTTGTTACTTATTTTATTCTCTGAATTATTTGATTCGTTGACCTTCGACCGTGATATCTCATTAAATTTTAATATTAAATATGCATAATCGGCAGTAGAATTGCGAACACCAGTATTTTTTTCAAGTATAAATTGTACGTGACTTTAGACTGTCTTTAGCAGTATTAGTATAGTGAGCAATTATGTTACATAATTTTTAAATGATATAATTCTAAAGTCTAAAAAAAAAAGAAGAAAATAATGCATATTTAGGATTTATTTTTTGATTTGAAATTCTTGCGTTTTGCACAAGTAAAAAAATAATAAGAAACGTGTCAGTAATTAATTATTTATTTATGATTGTTTTTATTTTTTTACAGTTCATTATAATAATATTTTAAGTTTTTTAAAGTCTGACGCATCGAAAAATGTTTTGTCGACGTTAATATTTTGTGAATATAGATACATAAATTACATTATACAATTCCTTTTGTATTACAATCGTATGTAAATTATGATTATGATTATTTATTTTGATATGTTCATCTGTATTAATCTGTATTATTTTTTGTTGATTTAGAACCGATAAATCGAGTTTTTTCTTGCTAATTTTTGAAAATATATCATCCTCGACGTGCAAAATTAGACGTCGCGTTGACTTTTTGTTTTTAATTTTGAAAATGCGTCTCTAGGTAGACGAAGTTGCGCGTTGAAACTGCAAACAAATAAGTCAATCTTCAATCTCTATGCATTGCAAATGCATAAGTATAAGCGTAACACACATCTATTAAGTGAATGAGATATTGTCGCGTTTTAAGTGTTTAAACATTCACGATCACACATTATAATAACACACTAAAAAAATATGTTGTTGATTTGACCAAATCCGTCCAACTAATTACCATTTTGTTAATTCAAATATTTAAGTATTTAAGTCAAATACAACATATTAAATCTAACATGTTATATATATTTGACTTAAATACTTAAACATTTAAATTAACAAAATGGTAATTAGTTGGATCGAATTAGTTAAATCAACAACATTTTTTTTCAATGCACATATTCAACATGAGAAGCAAATAAAATATATTCTATATATATTATATGTTTATTTCAGTATTGCTCACCTCTTCGGTTGCGTTCTTGAGATATTCATTGATATTATTAACTAAACCAGTGCTATGCTCCTTAAGTGTGTTAAAAAATTCGTCTTGGTTGGGCAGATGTTCCTGGATCTGAGCGCCCAAATTAGTGATGGCATTTTGGGCTTCCCTCATGTGTTCAGTTAAGTCTTTAACGATTTGAGTGCCGGTTTGCTGGTTTTCAACATCGCTGGCTGGTACAACCTTGCCCTCAGCTGCGATCAAAACAAGGGCTAAGATAAGTGAGACTGAGCACTTCATTTCGCGTTGGTGTTTTCTTCTTGGCCGGTTAGAAAACGACTAATGCAAGATGGACATCGTACTCCCTTTTATAGGCCTTTTCTTATCGAAGAGGGCAAAGTGCTTAGTATCTTATTTTGATGACAACGACCTGCATTTTTCTTTACATTCCAACGATACATTTTTCTAAAAGGATTTTTTATCTAAATTTATGTTTGCTCCAAGATGTCCGACATTGCTCGGACAAAAAAATGAGGGTGAATCCAAATATTTTAATGTTTTAGAATTATTTATAATTATATTTTTGTGATCATTGCTTGTAAAAGCAAATAAGATGAAAAATACTTTATTACTTATTGTGACAATAATATAAATATTACTTTTTATGAATGCAGAGAATTTTAAATAAATGTTCAGCAGACAAATAATTCTAAAAAATACACATTAAATAATAAATTTTTTATTATTTAATGCATATTAAAGTTATGGTTTTAAATTACATACTTTTTAATAAATATTATGCAATTAGATCAGTACATTTTAGTAATTGTTTAATAGAATTTATAAAAATTTATAAAAATATTTATGAAAATGCTTTTATTACATAATATGATTAAATAAATATTACATAATTGATTAAAAAGTATGCTATATTCATATAGCATAAAAACTAAGCTTGATAATGATAAGTGATAATTTTAGTTTGTTATTTTAATATTTAATAATTTTTTAATAATATATAATAAGTCTCATGACATAATATCTAAATTTTAATTATCTTCCAGATCAAAAATGGTAGAATAATCTTTGCAGACAATTATATTTACAAATAAAGAATTGAATTTTTGTTAATACATTATTAGAAAGTTAAACGATTACGTATAAATGAATCAGCAACTGTATATAAAAAGTATAGAAGTATAGATATGACCAAAATTGTTGACACAGTGTAATTTGATAGAATTTTCGATATTTGCTAAGAGGAATTTCAGGTCAAGTATCTGGTCAACTTTTAAACATTTCTTTTAATTTAGGCTCGTTTCTGGTTCCTACAAATTTACGCGATAAGAAACATTTTACCGATAGAATGCTTACATTAAGATTTAAAATTAAGAGAGAACATTGTGTGTAAAATAAAAATACATTTTTAAAAAAATTTTATTTGAGAAAAATATTTCTTTTTTTTAATGCAAGATTATGCTTACATTTAACATTTTACATTTACATTTATATTATTTACATTTCTATTCTTATATCTTTAAGTTTGCTGGCTAAAAACTAACTTTAAATAATAATTAAATTTTTTTAATTTAATATAGTTGTTTAATTTTTTTGCTATGACAAGATGTTTCTTAAATGCAGTTATTTGAATGCAGCTTATAGTAAATTTTCTCTAACATGATTCGAAACAAATCGATGACTGATTTTGGACAGTGTCATGAAAAGATCAAGGTTCAAGGGGAGATCAAAATTATTATCAGTTTTAGTTGGCATTCATTCCTCGGACTCTGTGAGACATTACATCAGCCAGATAAAGATGTTTAGCGAATGCACATATATGTGTATATACATATATGTGTGTATATGCATACATGAGTTGCTGACTTTGCAATGACGGCTCGTACTTTGTGAAAGCACAGGGCAAAGATTATACACTTTTTTGAACAGATGTTTGTCCAACATCTTATATTTAACTTTCCTATATAATAAATAAGTATATGTAATATTAGGTCACCATTGTACTTGTATTGTAAATTATTTATTGATTTAAAAACTAATTGAATTGAAAAGAAATATCAGTTCTATTCAATATAAACTTAAACTTTCTAAATAATTCTAATCAGAAAATTATAGTTGATTTTATTTTTCTGTTATTGTTATCAGAAAGATAATTTATTTCTTCGTAAGAAGTACTTACAAAATTGTGCTAATATATTTAAAAAAAATAATATTTATAAATATGTACAAATGAGACATATCAAAAAAATATGTGCAAGAATAAATTCTCTTTAAATTCTTAACATATTGCAAAGATATTTATTTCATTCACGATTCTCATGTAATATTTATGCGAACACTTGCATATTCTGGGTAAAGCAGTGCTTGCGTAATCTTTTAGCGATACGGCAAGTTTTTTATTTAATCGTTGATTATTGGAAGCTTTAACTGATACGATTTTCATGAAATATTTACGTAATATTGCTGTAATTAATGCTTTTTCCCTATGTTTTTCTCTCGTATATAAATATCCAGCGATATGCGATTTGTAAAACAATTTAAAATTGTAAATGCTTATAATCTGTTTTTGACATCATACATATTATCTAATATAATGTGGAGTTAAAATGTAAAATAATTTTGTTTATAATGTCTTATACAAAAAATATATATGTATATATAATAAAATTTTTTTATTTTATTAAACTTTTTGTAGTACACGTTGAGATAAAAATCAATCTTATTACAACATTAACGCATACATGTTTCTCATTTTTTTTTGTAAGTACTAATTTTGATAAACATAACGTAATATTACATAATTTTATGAATGAAGATATCCTTAAGATGAAGACGCCAATTAAAACCTAATGATGTATATTGCGCATTTTATTTTTGATCTTAATTTTGGCTTGGTAAAATGACTAACTGTTAGAAACTATCCGAACAATATTTGAAAAATATATATATTGTATTAATCGAACATATTAATTTTGATTGAGTATACATTTTAAATTATATTTTCTATATTATGACTTTGTATGTATATGAGTGTGTTAGTCTGTTAAATAGTTGAAAGTATCCTTGGCATCTTCCGTTATATTTTCCATTATTTCATCAATCTTTTCTGCTTTTCGGTAGTAAGCCTTTACCCAAATTCTTGAGAGCATCTCCCGCTCCTTCTACGAAGTCTCCGACATCTTTTGTCACTTTACCAACGGCCTCTCCTGCTTTATTTACGCTGTTTCCGGCGATATTCATCGATCCTTCTATGATTTTTCCAGTGAAATCGCTCGCTCCTTCAATGACATTGCCAACTCCTTTTTTACCTATCTCGCCAATCGACTCCACATTGTCCTTGATGGATTTTCCTATAATTTTTAAGCCATCATCGATCTTGTCTGCTGTTCCCTCGACGAGTTTTCCTGCATCCTTTATACCTTTTCCAACAGCATCTTTGGTTTTATCAAAGATGTCTTCTGCTATATCCTTGACTTTATTTATTTCTTCTTTTGTTTTATCTAAAACTTTTCCAGAGATATCCTTGAACTGATCTTTTACCTCCTGAAGCTTGCCATCAACTTCTTTAAGCGCATCTTTTACTTTACCGAGACCGCTGTCTATGATTTCTTTAACTTTTTTATCCAATTCGTTTATTCTCGATTTTAGTTTGTCGAGTGCATCGTTTAACTTCTCTTTAGCTTCACCAGCTACGTTTTCTAGTTTTTCTTTCACTTTATCAACTACCTCTTTCACTCTTTCTTGCAATTTTCCGATTCTCTCCAAAACTTGCTCTATAGCAACTTTCCTTAATTCGTTAACCCTACCGACAATTTCCTTCAACTTTTCTCCTGCTTTCTGTAAAGTCTCTCTTATCTTCTTCAAATGTTCAATACTTATTTTACCTGCCTTCGCGAGTGTCTTTGCCAACTCAATCAATTGTTTTATAGTGTCGATGTCCGGTAAGATTTCTTTTTTTATCTGCTTCTTCACTATTGAAATTACTTGATCAATTATCTGTTTTACCAGTTTTTCAAGTTTTTCATCAGCGATCTCCTGGACGGCATCATTTTTAATTTCAGCAGCAAAAACATATTGCAAATTTTGCGTGGCTCCTCCTTGTATACTTTCAAGAAGGTCTTCGAGTTTTTTATTTACTTCTTCGATTTTGTTTTCTATAATTTGTTCAGCTTTCTCTGCAAGGTCCTTGAGAGAATCATTTTCCTTAAGCTTTTCAATCCGTTCTTTGATCTTATTTTCAAGCTCTTCAAGTTGATTTTCCAAATTTTCTGGTACTGGTATGGCCTAACAAGCGATTAGTAAAATAATAGCAATTATTTATATTATATGATATAAAATAAATAAATTATGTAAAATGTTATTATATTGCAATTATAAATTATAATAAAATCTGAAGCGTAATATAATAAGCAAAAGAAAATAATACATTAAATGTTAGAAATAATATTTTAATGTTATTTAAGCATTAAAATTTCATCTTATATTGAGAAGATATATTAATCACGCATTTAGATTCAAAATGCAAAATCTAAAATTTATTTATTAATTACTAATCATAATTATTGTTTTACATTGTTTTCACGTATATGCCATAATTGGCGATTGATACATTTTAATTTTTATTTAATATTTTGCAACATTTGATGTAATTAGAAATTGTTATTTAATCGACTATAAATTTTGCTACTTTTAAAAAAATTTCTTAAATTATTTCTTGAATGTTTTTGGGTAATAATTTACCTGGCTCATGTAACCCAAAGCCGCCAGCACAGTCACTAGAAGAATAATGCGCGCCATCGTAGTTCGGTAAAAATTTATATGATTCAAAAGATAGAAAATTCAGTTCTGTCCAAGAAGATCAAGACCGATCCACAGTAATGATCTCTGAAACGAATATGCTTATATATTAGCCAAAATTTGTTTATTGTATCTGTTGAAAGATGCCCAAGGTTTTATTCTAGCTTTCACTTTCCGACGCATTATTTGATATGGCACACTTGTGTTAACTTACTTTGTTAAATACATGATGAATTGAAATGATGAATTATTGATTCGATAAAATCATATGTCAGACGTCATAACGTTATAACTTGACATAACAACAGTTCTTTATATCGATAAAAAAATAATTACTTTTCTTAATTCATGACACATATTTGCTCTAATTTTAATTATTACTTGTATTGTTAATAAATTTTTTAATGTTTATGCAAAATTTTGAAGATTTTTATATTAAAACTATGAGAATAAATTTATTATTGTTGTGTCATTTTATTTAATCAGTTAGATTAAATTTTTATATTATAATATAATTATAAATATCATAAACCACGATCAATTAGTTACAAATATGTATATATTTTAATTAGATATAAAGGTATATATTTTTTCTTTTAATATAAAATTATTTTATAATTATATAATTATTATACAATTAATATATAATTAATATATAATTATTATATAATATATAATTATTAATTTATATTAATTTATGTTATGAGATATTTGCTTTGTAATTTTGATCGACTTTTATTACTTTTTTCACATAATTGCAGAAAGGAACAAAGGCAACACTTGTGATTCACATGATAAATTTTACGCGTATTCATGTAACCGTAATTAATCTCTGACATCTTTTTGATAGATTATAAGTAGAGCTCTTTGATATTATTTTTTGTGCAATTACGTCTGCTTGAAGTTGACTTTAACTTAAATAAAAAGGATTCAGTAAGTTGAAGTGGAAAATATTTACATTTTAATTTTTTTATTACTTATATTATTGATTATTATAATGAAACAAAAGAGGAGACACGAGAGAGAGAGAGAGAGAGAGAGAGAGAGAGAATTTAGTAGAAACATTTTATCTTAAATAATATTCTAAAGTGACTAAAAGTATTATATTATTTATTACTTTATATTATTTATTACTTTATTATTATTTATTATTATATTACTTTATATTATTTATCACTTTTTACAAAATTTATAGATAATGCAGAATAAATTTTTATTTAAATCTATAAATACATTGCATTGTGTATACATTGTAATACATTAATTAGCGTGCCTTTTAATAATAAATTATTTTATAACTAAATAATTAATGAATAATATAATTGTGTTAATTTTGGAAATGCATTTTTAAATATATAAAGAAATATGATTTGCCAAACCGACGATAATACATATAGAGACGATACAATTCATTTTTATATTTATTTTGTTATTTTGAAGATATTCTAGAACAAGTGATAATCATTAAAGATGTTCTGGATGTACAATAGTAGCAAAAAATTGTCAAAATTAAAAAGAAAATATGTTTCTTACGTTTATACTGTTTAAAAAATTAAAAAAATAAATTTGGATTATGAGAAAAATTAAAAATATCACAAAATAATATGGATTTTGATGTCTTCTTAAAAAAAATAGTTGTAATTAATATTTTTCCTAATTTATGGCAAAAACTTTTGATCGTGAATATCTTCTGAAATCAACTGCAAAAAACAATGAAAAAAGTAATTTGTAGAAAGAGAAAAGGAGACAGATAATATTTTTCTACAATTTTTAGAGTAAATAACTTTTAAACAAATTAAAGGATCTAAATGAAATTTTGCACAAATATTTATTAGAATTTTCTTAATATATGTGAAAATTTTTATTTCATTAGTAATATTTTTTTTATCAAATTTGTCAATAAGTGCTACAATATTTTTCATAAGAATCAATAGTAACTTTAAATTTGAACAACTTCCAAACCATTAAGTGAATTGTGCTTAGTTTTTGCACAAATATTCAGAAGAAATAGTAGAAAAATCTATGAAATTTTAATGCTTTTGTTAGTATTTCGATATATATCACATACAGCCTTAAGATAAATAAGCTTTCTTTTTCTTTTTTTTTCTTCTTTTTTTCTTTTCTCATTCTTGTGTCATACCATTGGCTTTGTTATTATGATAATTTGTCAGCGAATTTTTCTACCAGTTTGCTTGCGAAAACGAATTAACAATTGCCTAATTAAATATATGGTACAGTCATACATGTATACATTATTTGTGTAAGATGCATAATTTCTAATATATACCTACAAATTTATAATAGCATAATTTAAATAAAAACATTATAATCTATTATTGTGCATCTGAGATAATGTATTTTGCATTATTACTTAAATATTTATTCTAGTAAATAAAATTTATTTTAATAAATTTATATATATATAATAAAGACAACAATTTTTTTATTCATATACAACTAATTTTTTATTCATATTTTTAAATTAAAAAAGAAAGAAAATATTTTCAAGATTCCATTATAATACAACAACAAATTCATCTTACATTTTATATCAGCTATAAGAAAGCGTGTAAAATACTAAAACTATATATTTTTAGTCATTAAAAGGAAAAAGCATGTTGACAATTTAAATATATAATTTTGAAAAACAGATACTTTTTTGCGTTATATTTGCCATATGAATTATATGAATTATGTTACAAACTCTCTTTTGCTTCCTCATAGAGGAAGCATTATTTTTGTGGAAAAATTTTTCTGTTTAATTTTGATGCTAATGTGTTTAGAATGTTCTAAAACGTTGAAAAAACATTATTTTTATAAAATGTCGAGTATGTGTGTATGTATGTTTGTATGTGCACCAAAGGACTTGGTTCGATTATTTGCCGTAAAGATAATGAGCTAAAATTTTTTATATGAATAAAGTATCATTCAAGGTTGGTTGGTATTGTACTTGGCTAGGATCAAAGGGGTTTATTTTTTATAAAATTTTAAATTCTTCAAAAAAAGGTGTTGTAACTTCCGCAAATTTTGAGATATTTGTCTAAATTTTTTATATGAATAGAATATCATTAAAGAATAGTTGGTATTGATGAGAATTGGTAAAAGGGTTTATTTTTTATGAAATTTTGAATTTTTCAATAAATACATGTGCATGCTGTAACTTCCACAAATTTTGAGATATCAGGCTAAATATTTTTACATTAATAAACTAGCATTAAAAAATGATTGGTATTGATTTTGAATGAGAAATGATGAAAGAGTTCATTTTTTATAAAATTTTGACTTTTTCTAAAAAAAATGATGTGGTTGTTCTAACTTTATTAAATTTTGAGATATTGGGCTAAATATTTTTATATTAATAGAATATCATTAAAGTATGATATTGAATTTGATTAGATTTGTTGAAACGGATCATTTTTTATGAAAATTTGAATTTTTTAATAAATGTTTGTTCACTATCTAATTTCTGCAAATTTTTTAAATATTAGATTAAATTGTTTTACATGAATAGAATATCATTAAAATATGATTGGTATTGATGATATGGCTAGAATCGATAAGAAAGTTTATTTTTTATAAAATTTTGATTTTTTTTTGAAACAAAAAAGAAAATAAATTCTTTTTTTAAAAACGACAGATTGCATCTTGTTGAAAAACTATTTTAGAGTCTCGGAAACTGATATCATTCCGAATTACGATTACTGATAAAAAAAAGGAAATAAAATTATGAGGAAGTCATGTGCAAGTTTTTAATTTGCATAATTTTTTATTTATTTTTTTCTTTTTCTCTTCTCTAATCTAAAATCTAAAAAAGATATTTGCAAATGTTTCTAAGATTAATTAATTAATCAATGAATTCTAAATACAAAATGAATCTCGACGTTTGAATATATCACATAAGTCAAGCTACGATAGATGTATTTTTTAATTTATTCTACATGCTATTGAAATAACTGAGACTAAAAATTTTTTATCTAAAATTATTGCACATGATTCTTCACATGTCTGCTATATGATTTCGCCACATTTGTGCAAACATACACGCTACACATATGCCAATGTTTTTTATAAGTTGTAAAGTAAATATAAAATGTTTTTTCATTTAATTTAACTAAAAATTTCCGCAAGTGTCTCAGTACAAATAAAGAAAGTAACGTTGAAAATAAGCTGTTTTGCATACAATGCAAATTTATAAATCGTGAAATATTAAACGTAACATTAAGACGAAGAAAACATAACAATGTTAAGATAGTTATGAAAATATTAACGCAATTAATTTCAGAATATATCTTTATTTGGAATCAATTGATTACAATCATTTGGTATATACATGTTGATAGTTGATAATGGTTCAGGACTAGTTATGAGATACATAATATATGAAATCTAAAGGACATGACGCAACAGAAGAGGACTGTTAAGTCTACGGACGCACTCAGGATCTCGGAAGTCCTGGGGTGAGAGATTCCAGATACGTCCACCTCGACGGAGAAGGGAAGCGCGTAAACTCGGTCTGAGGAAGTCGAAATTGATTGGGCTATTGCCGTCCAGTACGCGGCCTATCAAGGTCGCCTTATTCCTCAGGGCAATTGATATAAGATCGCCCGGTGTCAGATAATCGTGGCCTAGTGCATTGATGATATGTTGCCTGGGCAAGGCAAAATTGAGGCCGCCCGAGACAGAGCTGGCCGAGCTAGCTGCGGCGGCACCTGCGGAAGCCGATGATGCTGCAGCGGCAGCCGATGAAGGGGCTACGGAATGAAGAGCAGAAGGAAGAAGTCGCGATCTGATCAGCGGAACTCTGCCACCGAGATTCAAATCGAGTCCTGTATATTGACCCGGCTCGATCAAATTGCCGCCTGAAGAAACCGATGCGCTACTGGAAGCGGACGCAGCACTCGCGGGTCTGATAGCGGACAAGATGGGTCTGGAACTGTATCTGTTTAGTGAGTACGGCAGGCTAAGTGGCACTGAACCAGCACTGATTACTGGGCTGACGTTCGAAGCAGAGGCGGACGCGGAAGCAGAAGCATCTGCCGCAGAATTTTCCAGTGGGACACCCTGATATCCTACACTCTGATATCTTTCTGGAGAAGCCACAGACACGCTCGAGGAACTACTCTCGGATACCGTGTTCTCAATGGTTTCCGAAACGATCCCTGACGATAGAGTGGGTTGGACAGGTGCGCAGGGCACAGCGGGTTCTTCGATCATAGTTGGAGCGTAAACTTGTGGAGCGACCTGGTAGCTGGACATCATCGGTGATGCTGATGCTGCCGATGCCGCCGCTGCTGCTGATGCCGCTGCTGCTGTGGCTGCTGCGCTTGCAGCACCGGAAGAAGAAACAACCGGCACCGAAGAGACTATGTTTGGTACCGCGGAAATCAGAGGTGCGTTAGAAAATATTGGTTGTGTTCCAGTAACTGTTGTGCTGGCGGATGCCGAAGAACTCACAGTTTCAACAGGGCCTTGTTGAAGCGACGTAAAACCGTTATAGAAATTCGGACGTGGTATATTGGATAGATACGAACCTATGTTAGTCAAGTATGATGGCACATTGAATATATATGAAGTTATTTTATTATACACCGAGGACGTGGAGATGCTCTGCAAGCCAGTCCTAACTAGATGAGGTATTCCAGACGCGTGGTAGCCATCATAGAAGCCACGCAAAGAAGATAACATGTCCGCCAACGATCTGTGATACTCTGGGGCAACTACGCCACCGTCAGAAGCTGCTGCCGTTGCCGTCGCCGTCGCCGCCGCCGATGCTGCTGCTGCTGCCGCTGCGGATGTTGTCATAGATACCGGTTCACCGATAATCTCGTCTTCACACGGAACTATCGAACCATATCCGTAGAGATGATGCAATTTTGCTAGATGATGCTCGTGCAGTCTCTCCCTCAGATGCAAACCAAAGTGATGTAAGTGGAAGAAGTGTCCGAAAATGTGTATAAGTCCAAAGAGCAGCTCACGCACAATGTGCACCACCTTGAAGGTGACCTGTATGATTCGGTGAATAGCACCAAGAATGCTATGGTGAGGGATGGAGTCTCGGATTATGTCAGGCAAAATCAGCAGATGATGGGGCTCTCTAATGACAGTGTGCAGAAATCGCGGGGTATGATGGAACAAGAGATTCAAGATGCCGTGGCCGCCTTCAATGACCTCTTCGGCGATTAGTGGTCCCAAGGTAAGTCCCTCTCTTATGTTTCGTACAATAATCAAAAGATAATGCCAGAACTTTCTCAATTCGCAGAAAAACTCGTGCACGGTCAGGCCTGTCAAGTGTACGTGACCATATTCTATGGCTTCAGTTTCGCAAGAATGAGCATCCAAATCGGTGAGAGGCACAGGTTCCCACAAATTCGCTCCCAGGAGATTGCTAGCTGCGGCTGCGGCTGCAGCTGCGGATGCGGATGCATGACGTTTCGATAAATTGCTAAGTTTCTCGGATTCCGTGGCATTCTGCAAAAAAATGTCGCTAATTTTAATTGTGGCACATTTGACTTTTGATCAATCAATAAATAATTATATAGAAAATAAAAAGAATTGTTGTTTACGATTTTTAATCAAATTTATGTTGCAGAGATATATTAGGTATATTATACCTAATTAGGTCACAAATTGATTATTGTATGTCAGAAAAAATGTTACTTTTAGTTAAATATTACTATAAAAAATTTTATTATTATTTTTAAAAATTTTATTATTAATATTCTTCCAAAACATATTATTGTTAATATGTTTTAAATGTTTTAAAACACTCTTCTATTCGAAAATATTATATTTTTAAGTTATTTCTTTTTGTATTACTGAATTTTGAATATTAAAGAATTTTTATACAAATAGAGAAGAGAACTGAGACTGCTTGAAAGTACCATTAAAAAAAAAACCTTTTTTTTACTGTTTATATATAAGTAGTTATGTTTTCTAAATAGTTTGTGTGTGTGTGTGTGTGCCGAATTTAATGAATTTCACAATTAAAGTTCTATGTATTGTATTGTGATTTTTAATGATCTGTTACCTCTATTTCTTGCAATTGTTGCAGCCTTATAGCAATATCTTGCTTATCCGCGAGAATAAATGCTTGGATGAGATCGTGCATGCTCTTGTACAATATATCATTCTGAGGGAAGAGAAAAAAAACATTAGATTCAGTTTTGTTTTTCTTGTTCTGGAATTCTCAATTACAAGTAATGTATTTTAATTTTTACCTTATCATCTTCTTCAGTATTATTTTTCCTGTCATCCGTAAGTTTCTTTGTTTCTTCCGCGATCGCTCTTCTATCCTGGACGGTTTGAGAGTCTGATAATTCTTCCAACTCCAAAGAATTATACTTATTCACGAGATAAGCATTTTCTTCCCTTTTTTGTCGATAGGACGGTTGTAGCTCGAGATTAAAATTCTTTTGAAAATCTCGAGGTACAAACTCTTGATTCACGAAAGCTGAATTCAGAGACAAAGATGCCAGGAAAACAATGGCAAAAGCCAATAGGTTGGACGTATTCGCCATGGTGAGTTTCAATGGGAACTCGATGATTCTAGCAGCAATAGGCTGCTTCATATACCCTGAAGACTGTTATCATCGTATTCAATTTTGGCACGTAGATCGTGATGGAATCAAACAACATTGGCAATTGTTACTTGATAACGATCGACAACTCAGATACGTGATGATGCGCGTGAGATTATCCATGATCTCATCTGCAACTTACCTTGTAATCGAGCACGATTTATAATATTGTGATTTCAAAAGATTAATGCGATGATCTTTGTGCAGCATTCGCGTTTGTAAATAATTCTAAAAATTACTTTTCCCTTTTGATAAAATAAAATAAAATATATATTGATAATTTGTACGTGCAAAAATATATATACATATTGTGTACATATGCGGGCAGAAGAATTGCAAGATATTATTTGGTGAATTGTTTTCTTTATTCTTAATTATCGGCGGAACCTTGGATATATTCTATATTAAATGACGGGATAATTTAATACCACTTATATGAAAAAGGACAGTGCTTATTCTTCGAATAATAACAGGTAATTATTCCTAAAATCAATTTTTAATTTAAATTTTTTTATTAAAACAAATATAATATTGTTAAGATAAATAATAAAATAATAAAATTTATAAATAACAAATAATAAAATTTGTTGTTCTTTATATTTTAATTTATATTTTTATACTTTTATATTTTTATATTTTTATTTGAACCTAGAATGTAAAAAAAAGTATATTTAAGCTTTTAGAGATATCTAAACTATATTATTTTATTTAAAATGTTTTGATATGTTAAATTTTTGTTATATATATATTTCTTATATTTTTTATGCAAATAGACATATTATTCCAACTAAAATATAAATGTTATATATATATATATATATATATATATATTTTATATAAATTTATATAATATATATATATATATATATATATATATATATATATATATAAATTTTATATAAAAAGTATTTTATATAATAATTTATATGTAGTTCTTTATAATAATTTTTATATAAATGTTATATATGTATAGAGAAAAAAATAAATATTAAAATGTTGAAATTAATGATAATATTGTATGTAGAATTTAAATAACAATTTAAAATTTTAAAAACAATTTAGAAAACATATAGAAATTGCATATATATATGTATAGATACATACATGTATGTATATATGCAAGATATATACATATATATATATATATATATATATATATATATATATGTATGTATATATTTTTTGTTTATTATAAGTCTGTTATATAAAATATTTTAATCCTATGTAACAAAAAAACAAATTGATGTATTTTTATAATAATAGTATTTATTAATGTATGTATAAAACACATACATTATGTTTTATATTTATCCAAATATATTAATAATATATAAAATTATTCTTTATTTCTATACTTTCATATATATTTGTATATAATATTTATAAAAATTTCTATTTACATATTATAATATTGCTTACATTATTTCCATATAATAACATTTGGTTTATAGTTTTGTTGTCATATATATCGCATACGTTGCAGCAAATGATGTATGGCTGAAAAATTCGTATACGTAAGCGAATTCTCTAATTCTTTTTCGTGAATAAGGATAAACTCATATTACTTGCACCGTGCAATCATTATATTTTATTTTATCATCATTTAATTTGCATTTTATTTTGATTTGATTCTTTTACTACTATTTTATCAAGTATTAAATTTACAAAAAATATATGTGAAATAATTGCAATTATTTATATGTAATAATGTTAAACAAAATAGAGTTAAATAAAAAAAATTTATTTTTATATATATTTATCAAAGAAAATAAAATAAGATAAAAGTTAGAAATTAAAAATTATAATACGATAAGAACATATAATGTAAAGATATAAGAAAATATGAGAAGAGATGGAGGAATATTAAAAATTAGAATCACACATTGTTTAAATCTTTTTTTTTATTTTTTTCCGAATATTATGCACTTCCCACATTTTTCTATGAGAGACAGCTTTATTAGATGTTTCTTCATGTTTTACAGGTTTTGCTAACTCATTTGACAGGCGCATTTTGCAGGTAATTCACAGGCGGGAATTAGAACTCTATCGATTCTGCTGGTAAGACCTGTTAAAAGTTTAACGGGCTGTGACGTTGACGATGTCTCTGTTCTGAAATAGAAATAAATGTTATCATATATTTGATAAAAGTATATTCCTAATAAATATATATCGTTATTAATTTAAAAAATTATATTATTAATAATATAAACATTTTACAAATAAATTTCAATAATTCTAATCTGATTTATTCTTGCTACTATAAAACAAAAATTTTAGAATGCTTACGGAGTTGTTGGTGAAGGCGGCACATGAAGATCAAAATTATAACTTGTTGAGATTGGCACATTGATTGGAGACAATGGGGTCTGGGTGTTGTACACGTAGGATTTTCCTCGATAAAGATCTGGCTTGACTATCTCCAAGGACTCGACGGGCACTTCAGGTACTTGTATGGAAACTGGATATTTTGCTTGTGGTTGATAAAAAATAGGAGAGGAATTATCGATGACTCGGTAATTTAATTTGAGTGGCTGATAGGCACAAGGAGATGTAGCCAATTCTTTTTCTGTTACAGACTCTGTTACAGGTTCCTGCAAATTATTTTACGGATATGTGATCTATTCATTATGATGTTACGTGATTAAAATATAAACAAAAATATATCTTAACATTTCTATTTTAAAACTGTCATAAAAAAAAAAGAAATTAAAAGCCATTTCTATTGCATTTCTTTTTCTGAACAACAATAATACAATTAAAATTATTAAATTTTTTATTGTTATTAGATCTTTGTTTTAATATAATGTGATTTATGAGATTAATAAAAGTTATATTTTTTTATGCAACTTAAGTTATATAGCTCAAGTTATACAATAAATGATAAAATATTAATATATGTGTACCTTGATTGTAACAGGTAGATAACGTGATGAATAACACGGTTCGCCATACGTAACTATTTTAACTCCGTTATATGGTAATATGCTAGGAAATCCATAAGAAAACTTCAACCGTAAACAGACGCTAATGATGAAAAAATATTGTAATTTGCACATCGCCGCCATCATTGCAAGGATTTTACACGACATAAACTGATTTCCAACCTATCGCACTGCTAATATAGACATGGGCTCCTCAAAGACAAGTATATAAATTATTTCCTGTTTGGATAAAATGTCAACGCAGTAAATCCCTAAATAATAATAAAATAATATTTCTTTATTACGTGTCACGAGACCGGAATTTAGCTTTTGATTAAAAGGTAGAGCAGGCACGTACTTTTCTTTGTGCGTGTCTACATGTAAAGTTCCTCGCTTCCTGTTTCATCCTGATCAAACTTGTCTTATTTTTTAAAAAATTTCTCATCAACGAAAGAAAAATGAATTTATCTGTCCCAATTTCTATTAAAAAATTTAGTGTTAAATCTTATGTAGAAAATAATTCACACTCTTAAGATATGTGATAATTCACATTCTTAAGACATGTGTTTATTTATATTAATTTTTTTCGAACACTTAAGATAAAATTAAAAAAAAAGTTTTATTTCCTTTAAAACATTTATACTGGAATAAAAACAATTTTTGTCTATTATATATTTTTTTTAGAGATATTAATATTTCTTTTTTATTAGATTTATGTGATTTTTTGCATAAAAAAAAATTTTATGATTCTGTTTATAAAACCTAAATTAAGGAATTGGAAAATAATGTTATTGGAAAACAAAATATAATTAATTATATATATATATATATATATATATATATATATATATATATATATATAATCGTAATTATGAAATATTTATTTTTTGATAACTTTCGCTTAATATTTTTATATATTGCATAACAGAAAGAGTTTATTTATATGAAATGTTAGTGTTTCCACCAATTCCAAAAAAGTCAATATTAAAATCTCTAAAAAAATTAATAGGTATTCCTTTAAAACAGATATATTTTTCTCATATATTTTTGTGAGATAATATATCCTATATACATACAATGTGAATCAAGATAGAATTCGCATCCTTAAGTGCCGTCATTTACATCGTAAATTAATATCTCATTCGTTCGCGGTAGTTTTGTTCGGATCTTTGTTGCGTTCATCTTGCTGCTTGTAATTTACGTCGCGTGTATGTAAATGAAATAAATCACAGACCGATGCGTACATCGTAAATTTCACGTGTGCGTTTGCAAGGAAAGAAAAGAAAAAAGACTCTTTGAGAGAAGTACGAGAGAGAATCCGTAGCATATCTTTAAATAGCGACCGCGTGCGCGCTCCGTTCTTATACTCTTGGAAATACATTATGTTTCCTTCGCGATCATCATCGTGCATCACCATATGGTGCTTCCCTTTTCCCAACCGAAACACTTTATGACGTGCTGACAGTCATGTTTTAGCTAGGGAAGCTGAAGGGAGATCATAAATCTTATTGGCAATGTTGCCATGCTCATTCGTAGACGATAGATGAAAAGTCATCCGGCTTTTAAGAGATCATCTCGACGAGTCTTTTATTACTATAAAGATATTATATTTATATTATTATAAATTTTTGTATGAGATTATTATTACAAGAATTCTTTTATTGCACTTATTTTGATAAAGATCTTCTAATGTTATAAAAATGCTACATTTTTATAACGAGAAATATATATTTCTTGTTCGTTCATATCGATTTAGTAATGGAATATTGATTTAGTAATGGACACACACACACACACACACAATCAAGTGAACAAATATTAAACTTTTCTACTTTACTCTATTTTTTTATCTTTACATTATTATTTTTAAAATTATATATATTTAATATATATATATATATATAAATAATAATTAATATATTAAATAATAATAATTAATATATATATATATATATATATATATATATATATAATTTAAAGTTAATGAAAGACATTTGTTAAACTAATTTGAAATTTATTTATGATTTGTTAAAATAATTTTCTTAAATACAATTCTTATTTAAATCTTATAATAGAACAAAAATGGTGATTTCTAAAATTATGCTTGTTCTATTATGAATTGTCTAAAATACTTTGTTAGAAAATAGATCATATAAATATAATCTTTTAAGTTTTTTTGCTGTATCATTTTTTATCCATATAGGCATGTTTCGCAAATCAATAAAAGGACAAGAATATGAGGAAAAGTAGGAAATTGCATAATAAATTCAATGATTTCTGATTCTCTTCTCTCGTATAATTGCTAATATATTATTATCTTAACATTAGTGACATCACAAAGACGTAAGACTAGGACTAGTATAATATCTGAGGGTGTCTACGTCTTCGTTTTTAAATAACCAAGGTTCATCTCGATGATCACGAATCGTCAATTAAAAGAATGCTTTTTACATTTCGTGTTGCATTTTCTGTGTGAGATCATACAGCCCCACACGGGACACCGTATTTCTGGGCAGAGCTTCTCAGCCTAGCAAATATTCCGGACGTTGAGTCTTCGTCGTCGTCTTCCTCATCGCTACGCTCGTCGTCTTCGTAACTAATGTATGCCGTGCCGACGTTTGTGTGGATGCCATCTTCGGCTTCATTTACGATTTCTTGATTGATCACGACACTGCCGGGAACGTAATCGGGGGCTGGTGGTCCTACCGGACCGCAACCGTCGTCTACGTCGAGCGCATCGAGAGAATTCAATGATAGGGGCCTCATCAACTTTCTTGTACCGACTGGCGCATATCCTAGGTCCCTAAAACAAGTTATATATCAAAATACATGAATGTTATAGAATCAATTGTTTTAGCAAATTTATCATGTTTCGTGAGTTATTATTATTATTATTATTTTATTTTATTTTAACTTTTTTTTTTGAAATATTATAACACTTTAAATTATTATTTGATATTTTAACTACATGAATAATGCTCGTTCTTGAATATTATTACACTTATGTGTCGCTATTCTAATGATCGAGATATTTTTAGATAATGAAACTTGAGAATTGTGTTGCAATTTTTGAAATTCCTCGTTTCTTAGATAGAAATGTGATTTCAAAAATAGTCATTATATAATAAAAACAATCATTAATAATTATGACAGTCACAAAAAATTTTGATTTTAGAAATAAATTTTAAAATAGAGCGTGTATTGTAAATTTTGAAAATAATTCTTGATTTTAATTGATTTATTTATATAAAATATATTTATATAAAAAGCTCTCTCTCTCTCTCTCTCTCTCTCTCTCTCTCTCTCTCTAACGCATAAATATGCAAATACTTAAAGTTGATGAAGCAATTAATTAAGATACTGTCAAATCATTTGATATATAAACACTTGCCAAGTATTTTTCTCAACTTACCCGTACGTAATAATGTTTGCATGCTGTAATTGTTGCTCGGCGATTTCCTCCTGTTGTATTCTTTCACGTTCGATGGTCTCGAGTTCGGCTAACTTAGCTTCTTCCTGTTGATCATAAAAACCGACGGTGATGGGAGCCTGTGACAACGTTTTTAGTTCTACGACAGGTTTGTCGAGGATCTGAAGCTTCTCTTCAGGTATATCTAATCTCTTCTTGTTAGACGTCGTTTCGGTTGGTATCGTTCTATGACCGAATGCCAGCTTATCTTCCGGCACAAATGACTTCTTTCTGTATGCCAGTTGTAAGCGCGGGAAGAGATTTTTGTACGCTAAGGTAAGCGAAACCGGATCGGCAGGTAGTCTGGGATACGAATAATCTTTGGGCAATTCTAAGATAAACGAATATATTCTCTTAGTCTTGTAATCTCACAAAAATTAAATATATTATGGATTTGTGTAATGTATATGTAATAATTATAGTCGATCAAAATATAAATTAATCAATCAATGACAAGAGATAAAAAATCTTGTTCTAGTTTCATCTTTGTTTTAGTTTTATCTAAACTTATGTATTTTTAAACGTACCATCACTGGGAAAGTCATCACAGCTAGATTTGCCGTTTTCAATAAATTCAACATCGCTCGATGTTCCAAATTCGTTTCCAAGATATCCCAAATTTCCATATCCTGATTCGTATCCGTATCTAGTTGAACCATATCCTCCAACACTGTTTGAACTATATCCTGCATTGCTTGCGCTACCGTATCTTCCAAGGTTGCCCAAGTTACTGTATCCTAAAACGCTACCTGAGCTACCATATCTTCCGGAACTTCCGTATTGAGTGCCTGCATTACTGGCAATATATTTACCGAGACTATTTGCACTACCAAACGCACTCCCGCCGCTTAATTTATCAAACAATCCACCGAACGTGCTGGTACCGCTCTGCGCGGTCGCCAAACTGAGTTTTCTCATTCCAGTTTCATCGATCTGTCCATTCTGTACGTTTACGCAAACCTGTTCAGGAACGGGCTGAATGCATAAGGGCTTGCTAGGATACGCCGGTATCACTTTGGTGGTCACTTGGAGTTTGCCGTTTTGCTGAACTTTGCTCGGATAACATAAGTCACCGATCGGCGGGAAGCTGTCAATAATGTATGTATTATAAATTATTATTTAAAAATAAATAAAGTATTGAATATGTAAAATATAAATTAATCTGTGTCATCTATAGATCGTCATAACTTCGAGATTTTTGCATGGGAAACGCAATGCGTAATACATTAACAAATAAATAAATAAATGCATGAAATACCTGGGCACGATTTGTTTATTAGTATCAGAGGACAGAAGAACCTCCAAAGGTTCGGATTTCTTTCCGCATCCGCAACCGGAATCGGAGATTACATCGTGCGAGACAGTCTTGAAGGGAGAGGAATAGCTTCCACCGAGTCCCAGTCTTCCAAGAAAACCGACGGAAGATGCGGAACTTGAAGAGCTGCTACTGCTGCTACTGCTGCTACTGCTGCTGCTACTGCTAGAGCTAACTACCCCGCTACTATAGGGACTGTAACTGGTTCCTGTTCCTGTGGAAAATCTTCCAACCGCTTCGCGCGCTATTGCAGCCTCATTGATTGCCTGTGGCGATGCATACACTAGCGGTTTTTGTTGCTTTGATGCTTTCACCACTATTTCTGAGCATTGCTTGCACGCGTTGGTACCTAAAAATTGAAGGTACAAATATCTGGATTTGTATCAACTTTTTTATATTATCGACATATTATCATAATTATGATTGTGATTACTATTACATGATCTTATTTATTATGCGCTAAAAAAAATCCTTTCTGGAAAACTAAGAGAAATAGAAAATACAGAGTATATGTAATATAAAATAGCATTACGTAAAGACACATGATGTTAAAAGATTAATAATTGTTATAAATTTTTGTGAAGGATGCATGACTTACAAAGTATAATAATAAATGTGCAGAGAAGATATTTATATGCGCTGCACTAAAAATTGAAAGTAAAAGCAATAATCTAATCAATATAATGTAATATCTTGATTAAAATATAATAAATGCAAAAATATAAAAAATGTGGCAAAAAAATACTAATAAATAATAATTTTTTAGCTTACAAATTTTTGTAATTATAATATACAGTATATTAACATTTGTTTATAATTCAAAATAGCAAAAATCTTCTAAAAATACATGTATCGATAACAAAAAAATAATTACAGACAGTTATACAAGAGTAAAATGTATATTTGTTTTAGATATCTAAAAAATCTGATCACTTCGAATGAAAGAACTACGCGTCACGATGATAAATTAAAATGAAATTAGAATTTATAATTTGTGTATGAAATGCATTTCACATACCTGGACCTAAACCGCAGGTGTGTGCTGACCTGATTGTACGTGCCTGGACGATAGACGTGGCCGCTATCGTCAGGAGTAAGGTAACTCCCAAGATCAAAGAGGACCTCATATCTGTCTCAATAACAATATTCTCTCTTTCTTCTTCTCCTCTTCTTCCCGCCGTTACATTTATATGAAAAGTTGCCGCCTTTTTGGTGGCTGATTTGATTTTGCAATTAATAAACACTGACTGTTTGCGCGGATACCGAATACTTCCTGTTGTAACGTTTACGCGATGAATTTGTTATGACTTTACCACCGCTTCCTGAATTCTCAGGTTCCGCTAAATGTGAAAAACGACATTTTATAGTTTCGCGCAATTTATGTTCGTCGAGAAATATCATAATCGTTTTGTAGAGGAAACGAATCGATCGGTTGACAACCGGTTAACTTGATTTCCGTATTTGTGTGCGTAATAATAAACGAAACATGAAGATACAGCAGAATGAAAATAGAGGATGCGCATTTCAGTGAATGATGAAAGAGTTAGGGCAAGGTCATTAATCATGCGATCAAATTTTGTTCGCAATTTTTTACATTACATACATTATCAAAAATTTATACAAATGAAATAAAACTTTCTATATAATGGCAATATTGATAAATTCCATTGTAAGGAAAAGGACGACAAAATAAAAATTAATTATACATTATAAAAAAACTTTAATATAGAATATTATAAGATATATTTTTTACATGATACTTTATCGTACAAATAAAGGTGTTTTAAAAATTAATCTATATATATTCGAATAATATCAATTAAATTTGCAGACTGAAAACTCTTTTTTTCATACAAACTTCTCTTTAATAAAAATCTATGATATATATCTATTTTACATATATAAGGAAATGAAAAAAAAATGTATAACAGTTATTTATACAAAAAATACATCTACTCTAGGAAACTGTAAATTGAAATATGAAATAAAATATAATCGTAGACAATATTCAATAAAATACAAATTTGAAAGCTTTGTACATATTATATTGAAAATGTTATAGTTAATCATATCATTAATTATCTCCTTAATATTAATATAAACAGATAAATATGATATTTATACATTGTTAGAATTCTAAATAAAAATTATTATACATGATATTTTTACACAATCTTTCAACTTAAAACTCCTCATTTGTTAAAAAAATCCGACGCTCGTTGCCGCTGCAGAGGTAGATTGAGTAAATTATCAGTAAGTACGGGTCCTTGTATTCGCGTAGTATTTGTTTCCGATTTTCGAGAGATAGCGTCTTTAACTGGCGTGATCGCACGTGGTATATTAGGTGTCTTGATGCCTATGGTCGGAGTTCTTGACGATAGTGTTCGCCGAGGCGACGGTGTACTTGATATCCGGAGTTTTTGTGTTGCTAATCTTCTCGCTGCAGGAGACATTGTGCTCAAACGATCTATAGTTGATCTCGGTGATGGACTGAAAAGAACAGATATTTTTATAAATTTTTATATAAGTATGTCATGCACAATGTGTTTCATAGTTTGCATCATAATCGAAAAGATGATGATTTTGCATGTAAGAAAAAAATAAAAAATTGAAAATTTCTCTTGGTTGTTCCAGTTACAAAATATATTAAGTATAGAGAGAAAGAAAGAAAGAAAGAGAGAGGAGAGAGAGAGAGAGATTTATATGTTCAAATTAATTTATTTTAATCGCTCTCCATATTAAAAAAAATGTAACTCAAAAATCTGCTCTTCTTTTACTGAATATTATATCACGATAAGGTTATTAAATTTTTGAATAAAATTTAATAAAATTTTAAAGATTCAGAAAGAAATATTTAGTGGTTCACAAACTAAAATATTTTTTATATTACTTAAATATTACTTACGTAGCTAATGATCTTCTAGCTGCTTCTAAAGCCTTATTCTTTCGATCCCTGTGCCTTTCACCAGCTTTCTCAGCCAACTGCAATGCTAATTGCTCCCTTTTCGGTGGTTCCGCTATTCTGAAAGATGGACCTTGACTTGTTCTCAGCAATGGAGTATCACCACCATCTAATCGAAAAGGTGTCCCTTCAATCTGACCCCATGTCATCAGTGGACTTTCACATTCTCCTGGTCTTGGACTTGGCGTAGCCACAAAACTAAAGCCATTTACTCGCGGCGTCGCATTCCTGACGACTTCTTTGCCGTCCACACCAATCTTACCATCATTAGCTCTGGATTGCGACTTAGCCAATTCATTGATAGTTTCTTTATTTTGTTGCTCGTTGAATGGATTTATCCTCAGTCTCGTATTTTCATGCATTACAGTTTGCTTGTTTTTAGCTAACTCTATTTTCTCTTCAGCTGTAAGTTCCACTCCATCAGGAATATACATAATGTAATTTTTATTCTTATAAGCCCAACTATCTACTTGTTTGGGTCTAGAATTTGATCCTTCAATTGCAAGAATATCTGTTGCAGGTTTGTCAATAGCGAGCCACGACTTTGATTTCTCTTCTGCCTCGTAAAGCCAGCCGTATTTCAATTTACGTTTGTTTTCGGCCTCGATCATCATTTCTTCAAAACTAGCATTATCTTCGCTTGTATGAGAATTCAAATAATCATCAAGACCAGTTTTATTTTCTTCTTTACTATCCTTTTTTACATATTCAACAGATGTTTCTTGGGATAATACTTCAGGAGTACATGGCAATTCATCTGACTCAGTTCGGCGTAGTGGAGTTTCAAAAGTTGCAGGACTAACTGGCCTTTCTGTGACAGGTCGACCAGAACTATATTTCTCATATAATTCTCTCATTCTCTTTATATCATTATGTTCTAAAGCATCCAGATATTCATTCTGTGCTTGTAATTTTTCTAGATGTGGAAAAAAATCCCTTTGTATGATTTCACTCATTTTCTCGATATACGTGTCTTCATCTAAAATCTTTGGTCGAGTATTTTTACTCTTTTTCGCAACTCCAACAGGCTTCTTAAATATTGCCAGATCTTTTATATTCTTTGCAGCTTCGAGAGCTTTGGAGCCTGGGCTATCCATAATAGAATCTAAAAGATTAAAAATAATATTAATAAGAAAAGAATTTAAATAAATAAAAAAATAAGGATTTTTCTATTTCGTAAAATAAAAGAAGAATAATTTAATTATGTTTACATTAATACTTGATTATATACTTACCACTCATTTTAAATAACAGTGCAAGTGCATATAGAGGTTATATACTAGAATTCTTGTTTATTGTTATTACAAAGATAAACATTTATGAGTATAAAAAAATATTTTCTTGCAAATCTACTTAATACATATCTATACGTATTAGATCACATCATAATTCTTTAAATATAGAATTTTTTAGACCATGAAATATTTACACATTCCATTCTGCTATCATACACGTGATAATTGATGATAGATTTGTTAATTTAATTGCACTATTAGTATATTCTGTCGATTTTCACTTTTGCCTCTTTTCTTCTTTCAAATATATATATTTATATATCTCATTTTAAATGTAAGAAGTGTAATATGATGTAATATAGTACATAACTGAGAAAAACCGAATCTGTCACAATAAAACCTCAATGCAAGAATAACATTACCGATATATGATAATCGCAATAGTTGATATGCGACGTGGCGCCATCTCGCGTTAATAAGGTTGAGTATCGTTTTGATTTGCAATATATATTATGATAATTATATAATTCGTGACAGAATTCAGAATAAAATTTTATGCATTATTCGAAACTTGTGCAATATTAAAAACGTATTTATAAAGTCGAGCATATTTTATTTTTATATGGACAGAGAATGTGCGAGATAGATATGTCTAAAGTAACAGATTTAGTAATGGTAATTCAAAAATTTAAAAATTACTTTAATCATGGATGAGTTTGAAATCGTGATGTCCATTGAGAACATAGGTAACACGTTCATCGTTATTAAAATGCAAAAATTAAATTATTTTATCAACATATCTTCATTAAATTACTGTGTGCGTGTAATCTTATTATTCAAATATATAATATTATGATATATATCACACAGATCTGAGATTGACAAATAAAAAGTTAGTAAAGTAATTTAATTACGATTTAATTATAAAATTACTTGTCAGATAATACAGTATACATATATATTATCTATATATTAAATATTTGATGCAACGTGAAATATATATGCTTCTATATAAAAATATTTTTACAATTACTTTTATTTTCATCAGTATTTATAGCAATATATATTATATTCTTGTGAAAATGCTTTGCAAGACTATTATATTTTATATATTGATTTAAATAAGATACTTTCCTAACTCATAATTATATTTACTTTTTAATCAACTTAATTAATAACTTTAATAATTAAAATACTTTATGTAAAATGTAAATAAAATTTTGTGTATTAGAGAATAATATTCATAATATTTTTGACACATGAAATCACAAATAGAATTATCTCCCTGCTTCGAGAGTATAGTTCATAGATTATTTAAAATAGATTTAACAATAAAATAAAAGTTAAATGTATCCTATCAGATAGGATTGAATGGCAATCGCCTCGTATATATTATACATATATTTTATATGTTTTTAGATTAATATCTCTTTTTCGTGGGGACGCCACGATGAATATACGGCCCTGAATCTCTGGCCACTAGTCGCCAGTGATATTTTGGTCCAGCTGGGACAGTGGGATGGGACACGAGATCTCGTATTGCCGACGCGTTCGTACGCTCGCGTGAGCATCCGCGCGAGCAAAGTGATCCGAGGCCCCGAGGTGTTGGAGAATCACGTTGACAGACATATGAGGATTCCAGCGGCGAGATAGGATATGCGTGCCGATTGTATGCGTGCGCGACCGAAAACGCGAGATAATCGCATCAAAATGTGCATCACCTAGTTTCCATTTCCTTTCTTCTTCTTCGTCAAATCGCAACGAATGAATGGTCTAAGATCTAAGGGAAAAAACTCTTAATCTTATACTAGATAAATTGTCAATTTACTTTAAAAGTTTCACACTCTTTTTAATTGTTTATCGTTCAAACCGAAACGAAATATGATGGAAATCCTCGTTTTACTTCTGCAAAACCGATATAATCACATGTAAAGATAATGTGATCTGATTTCAATGTCGGCAAATTTCAACGAAAGTAATCTTTAGAAATAAAAGTATTTCCATTGCGTTAATAACCGTCATCGTTATTTTACACAGATTTATTAATAATGAACAGACACGACAATTTTACGTGAACTTGTTTCTCATAATTGCACGACCGATGACTGCCAACACTTATGATTTAAATTTGTCATAAATTGCACTTTGTGCCAACATCGAAAACTATCGTCGTTTCTTCTCTCAGTGTCGCCTACTCACGGAATTTCTTCTAGATCATTACTACAATATATTATTTCGTATTAAAATATTACAATGTTGATATAATCGATATAATAACATTATAGACTATAAAAAATATTCGATAAAAAAATTAAAATTAGAATATGATAACGAAAGTTATCCAAAATAAATCAAGTTTAAATATATTTAAAACACACATGCGGAAATGAGGTATTAAATATTTTATTCAGAGAGATATTTATATTTTTCGGAGAGATATACGCGAAGACTTTACGGAAGCAAAGATACAAAAAAGGAAGGAAACGGACATGTCTATCGGCGTGGGTGAAAATTGTCCAAGCAAGCGAAGCACGCGAAGACAGACGCTGACCGTGACTGTGCCACGGATGCTAGAAGAGGTTTACCTTATGTAAATAGAGGGGACGATCTTCTGTCATTGCAACATCGGGCCAAGTCGACCGCAGCGTATTTGTCGCGTTTAACCCGCATTTCCAAAATTTTCTCTAATATACTTACATGGCGCACGAAATATTCAAAGATAATTGATTTTCTATACTTTATATGAGAATCTATTTATAATATTTCTCTTACGCTTTTTTATATCTCTATATTTTTTTAATAATATTATTAGAAAGAGAGTGATTTCATATGAAGAAATATATTATGATATATATATATATAGATATATATATATATATATATATATATATATATAGATAAAAAAACGTGATTTATAATTTCTTCATATATAAATTTCTTCATTCTACGATATATATGTATACGATATATATATTGTATCTTTATATATTTCATACGAAATATTTTTACATATATCGCGAAACACGCGCTCGACACTTCGCAGACATAAATAACTACATAAAACACGCAGGACCGTCAAAATACGGCGAGGATGGCGGCAGTAAAAGTAGAAGAGAGCAGTGGGACAACGAGAGAGACGAGGAAAAGGTTGCAGACGTAAAGCGTAAACAGTCGAGGTGCGATTTGACGCGCACTCGGCCGGGGCCGCGTGTACAAGGCGCGCCTTCCGCTTTAAGAATCATCCCGGTGGAAGAGGACGATGGCTGGAATCTGTAAATCTGTCATTGCGGCCGTATTCGTGCGCAGGATATGAACTTCTTGGTCGTCGCACATCACCGCGCCGCGCCACGCCGCGCCGCGACGCTTCCTCAGATCTGGCCGGTTGACTTCTTCAGAGGGACGCGGCAAGACTTTTCGATCTTTCGAAAGTAACATGTGGCGTAACATATAGAGCAGCAATTGCAATATCATATCGAGGCGATACTATCGATATTTATCTATTATCTAAAGAGAGGAATCTCTGCGTAATAGAAATACATAAAGCTACATATACTTAATCTATTATAATTAAACCAAGATTATATGTAAGCTTGAGAAAAATCATCATCATTTATCACATTCTTTCAATTTTATCATATCATATATCTTTATAAGTTCTTAAAATTGATATTCTCTCTTAAAATTTATCTGAAATTAACTGGTTAGTTTTTAATTGTGGCTTTGTTGTATATTTGTTCTTCTGAAGCTTAATATGTGAGACACTCTTGTTTTTTATTTGCTTGTAAGTCACTAGCCTCGACATTTTGTGCTAAGAAAAAAACTGATTACACATTCATGGAAGAATTTGTGATTAAAATTAAGATCGCGAGAATTATGCGCGATTATTCTGTATGTATATATATATATAAAACAACTCACACACAAGATCTTCTTCGAAAATTCAGAGAGCGTTTCGTCATGTCGACGACGTGGAAACTATAAAAGCCCTGCCATAATGTGCACGCACGAATTGTAGGTTCGTGGTAGGTTGCGATGACGGATTCATGGTCCGTAGGATATAGCGCCTTCCTCCAGGAGACGTGGATGCGCGCGTTTCCTCCTTCCTTCTTTTTCCCTCCATCTACCAAGCGATTCATTTGTTGGTCTTTGATCCGCGACCAACGAGCCACCGCCGGAAAATTAGGGAGATTTATTAAGCTCTCTTTCATGCTGCTTCTCATACCCCATCGCTTCTCGTTATACCCGGTTGCGTTCGGTAATTGACAGCACGCGTAGTCTTGATCGATATCGATGAAGGAAGCAGCGATGACAAGGGATGTAAAACTTGCAGGATAAAATAATCCAATTAAGAATTATCCCAATAGTAATAATAATAAAAGAACAAATTTACATAAAATACACAAATTTTAAACGCAATTTTGATGTATTTTATACAATTTTTACTTCCCTTTTATATAATTTTAATGAGAACTAATTTCTTACAGAAAATTTATATATACCTGAAATTAGAATGACTGTATAATATTTATACTTAATATTTTTAATTTAAAATATAACACTATAATATATAATTCAATTCTGTGTTTGTTGCACCTGAAAAATATTTTCGCAATGCAATGAAATAATCCAATAATGGATATCGCAAAATATAACCGATTACGAATTTAAAATTGCTTGATACAAAACAATACAAAAGGCTCTTTAATAATTAGATAAACAATAATCAAAAATAACTGGGCTAACGGAGCAAACAAAGTGTTCTTATAATAAAAATAAATTCGCATACAATTACATGAACATTTAATTATAAATAAATAAGTTAATACATTTCTAAACAGTAAAAATAATACGATTACAAAAAACGGAGAAATAATTAATTCATATGTTGATTAATATGAGTTACAAAAATCATAGAAAATTCAATTACGGTTAAGAAAGCACAATCATTACAAGTACAAGTAAGTAATTTGATTCTTACAAAATAAAATAATAAATAATATAAATTACAAAATAAAACAATAAATTATATAAATTAAAACAATAAAATCAGATAAAAAAGACGGAAATCAATAATATGTCAATTGATGCGAGTAGAAATAAGTCATATGAATTTAAATACACAAATGTTTCTATCCTAGTCTGGACTCTCCTCAGTGTGATATAATATAATATAAAATAAGAAAACGAAATCCAAAATCATGGTCACGGAGTAAAATGTAATATACGAGCCGATTGTTATTGTTGTTAAAAATTTATTGAAACTCTGCAACGGCCTTCCAAAGGATTGCATTTCCATCACAAAGTTGTTCCAAAGACTTGTGGTTAACAATTATGTAACTCATATTAATCAACATACCAATTAATTATTTTTTTTATTTCTCCCTTTTTTGTAATTGTATTATTTTTACTGTTTGTAAATTTATTAACTTATTTATTTATAATTAAATGTTCATGTAATTGTATGCGAATTTATTTTTATTATAAGAATATCTCATTTGCTCCGTTAGCTCAGTTACAGATTATTGCCTGATATAGTTTACATATTAAAAGTTTCTTCAAATATTCTTTAAACAATAGAAAAGAAAGACAAGATTATTAGTAAGTGGTATTTAAAATATATAAACTAATAAAAAAAATATTTTTTAAATTATTATGTAAAAAATTTTGCGATCTAACGATTATTTCTTTAACATACATATATTAATATAATAAAGACTCTCCATACATCCTCTCCATATCATAAAACAATAGAGCGAATATTTCCAATTTCACGATCGGCAATATACGACTAGAAATTGGGTCAGAAAGATGAGGGGAGAGTGTGAAAGATTCCAGAGACATTTTCTTTTTAGAGGTCAGTGGTTACGCCTCTGCAGTAAAGTGGGTTTACAAGGGCTAATAGAAGTTTATGGAAAAAGAAACTTAGTAAAGGAATGCTGCGCATGTTTTTAAGTTCTAGCGCAAATAGAAAACTCGAATATATATTTGCTATTGCTAACAAATTAGTATTAATTGTTCATAATTATCAATCTGCAGTTACATAAACACTCTCTTAATATTTTATTATCAATCCTAATTACATCAATTATTTTTGATTAATTTTAAAATTAATGTGCATTAATTTCATAATTTCAACTTTAATCAAATGCACACAATCAGTTTCTTGATCTACTTTACAATGAATTTCTTGATGATTAAAATTCGATTCTTTCGACGAAAGGCATGTGGACACGTTCCTTTCGAACAACGTTGGTGGTAAAAACTTTTCGCGATGTCTATCTCTTTTTTTTCTTGGCGTTAACCAAGGGGATCTGTTGCCTTTGACTTTGTAAGTATAAACTCAAAAAGGGTGTCACCGTCGGCGATACAGTGTCAGGTGACCTCTCGAGGATTAACTCTGGTTAGCCGCAACACCTACGACGGAGATGAAAAGAATATGCTCGGCAGAGGGGTGAGGGGGAGGGGGGCAGCTTTTTACTACCGGCGCCGTCACGCGCCGCCGATAAGCGCGGCTTCTCTGTGTAGACTGAAAGACTCGCGGTCTTATATTACTCCTAGGGTTAAAGTGTCAAAAGTACAGGGGCGCGCAAGACCTCCCCTTGTGTTGGCAAACAGTGTACAACGCATTCGCGTAAATGTCCTTTCGCAGAATAAGTTAATAAGTTCCATTTTCGCGAACTAAATTAATTTTGTCGAGAAAAAATTTATTTATATATAAATATAGATAAAATATAGATAAAATTCATAATTTTCTAATCTTTTTATTTATAATTTACATTATGTAATGTAAATTATATTGTATTTCTTCCCTTGTACTTGCATATCGAATATCGCGCTAAATTTGAATAAGAAGTGAATGTTCTTCGTTTACTTTGATAAATATTTATTTATATCGTAAGTTAGATATATATATATATATATATATATATATATATATATATATATATATACAAATATACCCAAGCAGAAGGGAAATTTACAATAATAACAAAATGGCATCATAATGACTTTCAAAATTATTGTGATTTTCTATTCAAATAAAATTGTTTGTAAACAAAAAAATGATAAATATTCTTTTGCTAACATAAGTATCTTTTAAGTATTGCGTAAATATATATTGTGCATCGAGAGCCGTCTCGCATTTTCTCCTCTCCCTTTTTCTCTTTTAATAAAAGGTGGAGACAGTTTTGAAAATACAGACGAGTGCAAAACGTTTAACTGAACTGGCTGGGACTGTAGCCACCGACAGTCATTAAGCATACGCTTGTAATATGTTTACACAGCGTTGTTCCCCGCGCAGCCATCAATCACGGTGTACGTCGGTCCACGGATGCTTCAGAGACGCAGTTACTCGAGTTACTTCTCATTTCGCTTCGTCGCCGTCAGCTCGTCATTTCTGACAGTCGCGATATCAAACTTACGGTTTTCGCGATGGTCAGCGAAAATGTATCGGAGTATAATTTAAACTGCTAATTTAAATTGAGTTGTCATGTAAAATAAATATATGATTCTTTCACAAAGAATAAATGTAAAAGAGGAATTTTTTTTAATTTAAGATTTGTTCAGATACAATGGAATTGCGAAGTATTTTATGTATAATGAACGTTAATACGCGCGACACTTTTATATATAAGATATATATAAATTTATTATATATAAGATATATATATATATATATATGTATGTATAAGATATATGTATGCGTATGTGTCGTTGATATATTTTAATTATATAATATCTCCTGTCAAGTTGCAAAAAACAAAAGAGATATAGTTTCACGTCACGATATAGGTATTGTATAAAACTGGTATAAAATATCTGCTAACAATTTCTAATTAAGAATTTAATTAGTCAAAGAAGAAGCGGAAAACTCCACTTGCAAAATAGGATATTAAATTCGCATGCATGTTTTCTAGGAAGAAAGAGAGGTCGGTTCAAAAGAAATAAATTATATTTCGTTATATTCCTTGTGTGTTTATTCCTTGTTTGGCCATAAAAAAGGAATAACCTTCTATTATATAACTAACGAGAGTCTTTAAAAAAGTTGGGGGCACAATGGCACGATACTCGGGCGGCATAATTTATTAAGGCACTTAGTAGCCACGTTACTCTCACGGAGTGTCACGGCGCGTTTACTTTCCCGTCTTGGCTCGAGAACGTTTTAAGCTCGTTTGGCATTTGAGATAGCTAGTATAAATAGACGCACTTTGCTCCTACAAAAGGCACTTACTTGCCCTGGTCTTCCGCGACTTTACGAACGACGTCAATCGGTCGATTCGTTTCTTACGCGCGAATTAATTCGAAGCACTTAGAAAAATTTGTATGAAAATAAATGATGCCAAAATTAATTCACAAATAAAATGTTAATTAACATTGTTCTCATTATGTTTTATAATTTTCTTTGTTAATATTTTTAATTAACCGCATGTTTTAACATATAGAAAAAAAAAAGAAATGTTCGCTTGTACAGACCTTGCACATGAAAGAAAGAGTTTGAGTACAAATGTCTGGATCTATTGTAATTTTATTTATGCAGATCCGTCAGCACTTTGCAAAAATATGTTATGAATATTATCAACGGTGAAGTAATGAATATTATTCACTTAATATTATTGCTTATAATGTAAATATATGAATCACTAGAAAACTTTTATTGCACGTAATTTGAATATATATAGATTCATAATTTATACGTAAAATATTGGTATAATCTTTGGTACAAATTACATTTACTACATTGAGTATTAGCATTTAATAAGGCATCTCTATTAATTATTTTGTATCTTATTTTCAGTTTTAAATAAATTCAAACAGAAAACCGTTGTTATAAATAAAAATATAGGTATATACGTAAATATAATCTTTTAATTTACATGGCTTCGTGTAAAACGATTCTTATGCCTGAAAAAAGAATCAGGACGAGAGTAAAATGTAAAATACTTTGATATTCCAATGTTTTCTTAAGCATAAAGAAGGCACTGATATATAACTTTTTTACGAAAGATCACATTTTTCCGTCTAAAATATAGATGTAAAGGCACCAGCAAACTTCTGCATATAAGAAGATAAAATCGTATTAACAATAACAATTGCCAATTTTCGTGATCTGCAAAAAAGTCTTGAGAGATACACTTAAAACTCCATTTTTTACCTCAAGAACAGATTAAATCTTCAACGATAAGAGATCATACAATGATCGATTATCGCGATCTGTAAGGAAAAGGCACCAGGATACAAGAATATATTTCGTTTCCTCTGTTCCTTAAGCACACACCGAGTTCTTAATCAATCAGTTATCACACGCTCCACGAAAAACATCGATCGAGAAACGAATATGAGAATCCCATTTTAATCTCATCTCTATTTTTCGAACATCAAATCGTCGAAATCGTAGAAATCGATGAGAAATAATAAAATGGTGATATGATGATCAATTATCGCGGTCCATAAAGAGAAGCGCCTGAATGGTGTGAATGCGGTTGCATATGCGGATAATGTACCGCATTGACGTGCGCCGACGGTTGTCCATGATGCGAATAATGCGTCCAGGGACCCGAGGCGCTGGTCGCACCGTAAAACTGATGATGCTCCTGGGAGGTCCCGGTGGTGATACCCACTGGGATCTGCATCGGTGCTGGCATAGCGTTGTAACTGGACGACAGGACGGCAGGACCGGCGACATTTCCGGCCGCTGTGGCCGGTCTCTTGGCCGGACTCTGCATCCCACCGGCTACGGCAACGCTAGCGGACTCGCACTCGTCGGACTCGCAATCCCGGAAGCCCTTGGCGAACGGGTTGCTGGCGATCTTCAGCTGGGTTATACGGTGATTCTGGTATGCGGTCACCGCCGTGAACCTGGTCTCCGGAAAGGAGAATGTCTTGAAGTTCTCCGTGCGAGGATCCGGGGCTGAACCGGGCGGCGAAGGTGCGACCACCACGTGACAGCGTGGCTGGTAACGATGCATCGAGTTCAAGATAATCTGCAACGTGTGAAAGGATCAACGGTCTCAACGTGCGCGGAGAAAACCTGACTCGACTTTATGAGCAACATTAGCGCATTCATTTGCTTTTTTTGGATTTTGTTATTATTCAAATTCTTATTCAAGTTTCACAAATCGTTCTTCTTGAGACAAATGCACTGATAAAAATCGCAGAATATTTGTGAATCATTGATTCGGAGCAAATAGCATTTCAAACTACATTTGTTATGAATTTTTCAGAAAAAGCATATTTAAATTCAATCGTGAAGATAAAAGTTTTTGATATTTATTTAATTTCATTTGATTAACTTCATACATTTGTTATGAATTTTTCAGAAAAAGCATATTTAAACCCAATCGTGAAGATAAACTTTTTAATATTTATTTGATTTCAATTGATTAACTTCATATGCTTTAAAACAAAAAGAGAGAGAGAGAGAATTGATTTAATCATTAAACAAAAAATTTATAAAGCCAAAATATTTTCTCTTTTTTTTCAATTTTGTGACGCTGCAGCATAAGTTGGTGGTAAAAAAAACATAGCATTACAAATATTGTGACAAACATAGAGCAACAAATGTTTTCACAATCGATGGGCACAATTTGGTAAAGTCGTCATCATCATATGAGAAATTGACGAAGAAAAAAAAGGGTCCAAAAGGGAAGAAAAAGAGAAGGAATGAGGACACGTGAAGCTCGAATTCGGTGGAAGGAAGGAGCGCCACAGGGGGGCGGTCGCAATGTTTGACAGCTAGAAGAGAGTCGGTGACTAATTAGTGTAAAAACTAACCCCCGGCCTGCAATCCGACACCCTCGTCCTTTTCTCCGCGCACTCACGCGCATATGCTTCACGATGGCATGTGTGTGTCAATAGGCCCAAATACACACACACACACACACACACACACACAAAGTATATGTACATACACATACCACGCATATTCTACAACGGGAGGAAAAGTGCGTGTGGCCTGAAAATTGAGACGCTGTTTTTATGCTTATCTCTTCGAATTCATATTTTTCACGATTAATTTTTTTCTCTTTAATATTTTTTCGAATTTCAAATAATCCTTTATCATTCGCGATAATTTTTTGTTTATACATCGCGCATTCCACTGCGGGTATTCTACAATTGTTTTTACAACCGGAAATTATTTGGCGTATCTCGAGTAAAAAGTTTTTACTCGAATCGAGTTTTTTTTCAGATGTTAATTTAGATGTGTCATGTTTTTCACAACTTCTTTACATTTTCTTTGCTCCAAATATGTTTACATCGGCCTGAAGTTGTAATTTTGCTTTGGTAAAGTCTATTTGAAATAAAATGGAGTCTATAATATCACCTATGTGCAATGTGTCTATATAAATATGTAGTCCATTGTCTTTAAAATATTAATTGTCCCAAAAACATTATTATTAAAATTTCTAAAATAAACATTTTATTTCTATCAACTTATTGTGTCTATCTTCTGTAAATATGAAATCTAGGGTAATATTTAAAGAGTTTTCTCCAAATATCTGGAAACGCCTCGTGATAGCGAGTATGTCAATTAAGGATGAGCATCAGCGGACATTCCTGACCCGCCTACGGATTTTTTTTATAAAGCCCGGTGTCACATTTTTCGGTGCGCAATTAAAGGAACAAACTGCTCTGTGTGTAAAGCGAGAAAAAGAACAGCCTCTCGCCACGGGTCAGAGGTCTTCCCGCGAAAGAAAAGGGCAACATACATTCTTGAGAGAAACGCGAGCGGAGAGCCTGAGTATAAGTTTCCTCCTTTTCTGTCCCGGAGGATGTTTCGAGTGTCGAAAAATAAATCACATCTCAAGAATATGTCGACTTTTATGATTGTATGCTATACAGATTGCGATGTGAATATATCTATAGACCGATCCGTAGTACAATCGGGAAAGAAAATTCTTTATAAAAAAAAAATCTGATCAACAATAAAAAAAAAAAAAAATTTAATTATGTCGATAAATTCATTTCTAATTAAATTAAAAAAGAAATTAGTAATATTTTTTTCCTACCTTAAGCTTATATAATACTATTTCACAGATACATATATTTATGTCAATAGAGTGCAACCATCAAAATATAAATAAAGATAATATAATATTATATATCTTTATGAATGATATAATAAATTTCCTGCTCGCCGCCATAACTTGAATTATTTCTATTCATTTCCGAGATAGAAGCTCGCTTATCCTTGGACATAAATCATCTCCTTCATTGTTTAGAAACGGCGAAACGATAATCAGTCGCAAAGAAATCACGCGTAGCATAATAAACGAGTACCTGACCTCCTTCGCGATCAACATACGTGCACGATGTCGGCATGTCGCGCATGTCCTTTCGTTCATCGGTATGCCGAGACATCGCAACACTGAGCCCCCGTTTCGCGATCGCGTTCGCGGTCGGCTTGATGGATTTGGCACGAATGCCGTCGTGAAGAATTATTTTGAGCACCGTAAGCACCGCCGCAGGTGTATCGCACGCCGCACGATCGAGAGAATCGAAGCGAAACCTACGACACTTGAAATGTTCTCGAAAATCTTGAAAATTGATTATGAAATCTTGAAAATCTTGTATTAACATAGGGGAGAAAAGGTTCTCTCTTATAAAAATCGCTATATAAAAGAAGTAGAGAAAAGAAACGAGAGACTAATAAAGCCAGAAGATAGGTCGATATGTAAACATTTATATACGTCGCTAATAACTGTTTCGATAAGGATTTGATAAGAATTGTCAAATGGTAGATCGCAAGAGAGTATCAGAAGTTTCGATCCACAAAGAAAATTCCATATGAAAATGTATCAATATATATTAATGTAAAAAAAGATAAATTATTATTAAAAAAGAAGCGATTAAATTATTAAAATAAACTGATCTATAGCTCTAGACTGGATCTTATCAGAATATTCCAAACACATTTTAATTTCGAAATCTCTTATTTCAAATTTGTTGATTCTTGTTATCTTTAGGATAGAAATTATTCACATTAATTTTAATTCTCATTATTATATATATTGCAGCAAAATAATCATAAGAAGTAGGTTTTATTTTACGTCACGTAAGCATTACGCTTTTACGAGCGATTTCGCAATCGATTTCGAATCAAGATTGACATTGTGCGACCAAAAAATGAATAAATATGCTGATCGCTGCTAATTCTTTCTCGAGGTACACTGAACGTTACACAAAATTTACGCCTCTTTCCCAGAGCCTCTACAGCGTATTGTTTATATTATATCTGTTTACATTACTCTTTATATACACACGATACTTTCGGTTCTACTCGTGGCGACAAGAAGGCGAGATTAATATGTTGCAGACAGGACATCACGAGTCTGCCAAATATACTATTAACCCTTAAAAGTGCATAATTATTACACGCACAATCTCTCATGAATAATTCTTTTGTTTCTGAAAAGCTTACATTACAAATAATTCGATAAAAAACGAAAGCTTATAATACAAGAAACTAGTTGAAACTTTTTAAAGGGATAAAGTATATTTAATGGAATTTTGGCGGATATGAAATTGTTTTTAGAAATCTCTTTTATTTTTTTATGTACATGTAATATTTCGTATCATCGACGTATTTCATACGATAAAATAGAACTGTAAAGTGTGTTTAAATCGTCCTTAATCACGCTCACAATCAGTTATAAAACTGATTATTTTAAGATAACCGGCACGTGTGACGCGTATTATTCCTCGGTAAGAAAGAAGCATGATCGGCGAGATACGCCCGGTTAATCTACGACTGGCATCTTTTAAACAGCAAACAATCCTTGTGAAAATGCCGCGTCGCGCTCTTTCTCCTCGTAATTTCTCTCGTGAGCGACAGGCTCGTATCTCAGGTCAATTAAGACGAACTCGTCCGTAAACGACAAACACGTGGAAACTCTCGCGTCTCTCATTCTACTTTATTACGTAGATGCGCTTTACGAAAGGGCTGATTGAAAAATTCGAGAAAAGTTACGCCGTGATAAAATCATGTAACGGCGAATGAATTTTGCCTTTTATCTATATATATTATGCAATTTATTTATTGGCAAATGTATCTTTAAGCTTTTATCTCACGAATGATTGTTACTTGATATTATTAAAGATATTATTATCAATTTTAAATTAATCGTTTAAATATTTTATTCCTTTTTTGTAAATAAATGTGTAAGATGGTATTGTTTCAGAAAAATTCTGTAACATTTTAGATAAAATTTAATAGAAAAGAAAAATATATATAAGAAATATAATTAAAAAAATTTAGATAGAAGAATGCTAGGTAAGATTAAAAGACATTTGTCAAGTCATTTGTTACTAAAACGTTTCTATTTTAATATATAACGCGTTTTTTTATATCATAGTGAATGAAAAAGATAACATAAAAGCGATATAATTCCAAACACTCTTTGTAATGCATTATTATTTTATGCTATTGTATATTTTATTACATTTTATGAAACGGCCGATTGAAAAATTTAAGGAAAGTTACGCCGCGATAAAATCATGTAACGGCAAGCGAATTTTACGACTTACTGGATTGGCAAATGTATTTTTAGGCTTCTATCTGACAAATGCTTGACACTTGATATTATAAAAGGATTAATTTTAAATTAATCGTTTAAATATTTTATTCCTTTCTTGTAAATGAATGTGTGAGATGGTATTAGTTATTTGAGAAAAATTCTGTAACATATTAGATAAAATCTAAGACATATAGTTCCAAACACTGTTCGTAATGCATTATTATTTTACTTTTATCGTAAATAATTCGAAAGCAACGAAAAATTAACTCACATGTCCGTTATCGTCCAGTTGATTGTTCGTCAGTTTTAATTTGTCGAAGGAAATTGGCTGTTTCATCCAGTGAGCGCCACTCGCAGGACTGTCGGGATGCACGTGAATCCTGGGGGGTGATACAGGATCAGCACGACCCGCGACAACCCAGGCGCTGCTGTGGAACGCATATCGGTATCTCTTATCGTCGCACGGAACGAAATCCATCACCATCAAATACTCCGTGTTGGGATCCAAGCCGAACAATCGACACTGTCGATCATCAAAATGTTCGTCATTTGTCATACGCACTTTTTTTTCATTTTGCGCGAAATATTCTTAATGAAGTTGATAAACTCGCAATCGATGTCACAATATTTTATATTAAGAAAATGTCCAAGAATGAAACTTTTTCCCACTTTTCAACTTTTCCTCTTAGCTTTATATATATATATATGTATATATATATATATATATATATATATATATATATATATATATATATCGACGTGATTTGATTTTAAAAAGATATTTCGTTATTTTTGACACAAATTTGAAGAAAATAATAATTCTTTATGAAAGATAATGTGAAATAAAATTTGTTCGACAAGATTTTAATTTTAAGAAAATTGATATTGAAAGTTTATTAATTCCAAATAATTGAAATAATTGAATAATTTTTAATTACATGATCTAACAACTAATAAATCATAACAGCGGCTGCCAAATCATAAATATAAATAAAATTATATTTAAAAAAAGATAAAACATGATTATTAAATTATCGAGAGAATGAGCGCTATTTATAAAATATTCGAATTATTTTTAATCTTTCTCAAATATTGTATTTTTATACATATTCCGATAATAACTATTTTATTAATAATTAATCTCTTTCAGGTTGATAATAGTTTGCATTTTTCATGGACATCGTCACTTCGGCATTTTGTTTTTAGAGTTTCAAACAACTATATTTATGATCTTTACCTGAAATGTGGGGAACATTCTTCGTCCCGCTTTCGTGACGATCATCTCGGTACCCAGCTGGTGAAATTCCTCCCATAGCGGTTTCGCCTCCAAGGCTGCACCGGCGCCAAGTAGCGCCGGATGAAGCGGCCGTTTCGCACCTAATTCCTCGGCGGAGGACGTACCGTCGTCACTCGGATGATCACCGTGGTGACGATTATTATTATTGCTGTCATTGCGGGATTCTGTGGCTGACGGAGAGATCGGATTCGCCACATGGACCGGCAAAGTGACTTTCATCGGATTTGGACTGCGCGATCGCTTCACTCTTCCGGCGCTCTGCAAACAGGCTGAAACGGCAACAAAAAACAATTAGCGCAAGTATAATTATATATATATTTGCTCAAACGAAAAATTACTTTACGTTTTATTTATGTTGTTCCTCATTAAGCGTATTTTCTTTTAATTGATTTTAATTGGATTTTTTTTTGCAAATTTTTAGACGACTTTTCCTTAGCAAAAATGTCGAGATAATTTTCCTATTTTCAATATTTTATTTTATTAAATATATATTTTTCGCAGTAATCTCAATTTTATTAAAATTCTCTTTTTCTTTCTATTACAAGTTAAGTCTTTCTATTACTAGTTAAAATAAAATAAAGATATACGCGATTTCATTATCTATGTTATCTTTGTTTCTTTGAAAACTTTGTTAGTTTTCAAAAAGTCTTTTATTTTCAATCACTTTTAACTCAAAAGCTATGGATGCCTAGATATTATTATAAAGAAAAAACTCAATTCAAAATTGACTGAAAAATCCGTAGTTCAAAGAGAATGCGCTAATTGTTAATGAGAGATGCTTTCTATAAATATAATTTTATACATATCCTATATATATGAATTAAGCTGCATATGAAAAAATTAATGGAAAACAAAATTGATTAAAAAATTTACGAGTTTAAATTTATCCAAAATATGTTGCATATTTAGCAAATTGTCTGCCAAGTCAATCTTATAAAAATTTCCTTTGAAACTGCAGTTGAGTTTTTTTTGCGGTTTACTTTATTTTAATTATATGATTCAAATTATTAAATTTTTATACAACGTCATTAAAATATATTAAGTATCAAACTTTCAATATTAATAGTTTAAGTTTTTTTTCTAATGTGATATTTGATAATATTAAAAAGCTCAATGAGCTTGCAAAAACGCCTTCTCCTATTTCATTCCAACATTCTATCATCAAGAATGATAACGTGGATCACAACTGTTTTTTCTTTATTCACTGACACTTCTTTTTTTCCCTCTCTTTTAAAATAACTCAAGAAAATGTCATTTCTCGCACACTGCTCGTGATACATTAATTTACGTCATTTTTTTAAATTATACAAACTTGAAATTTGAAGGACGGTCAACGATATATCAGAATCAACCAAGACATTTCCTTTGTCCTCCAAGAAAGAACTGACGAATTCTATGCACCGCAGAATGCAATGAAAAAACTTGGAAAGCTCAATGTGCAAACTAAAGAAAAGCAGTCGTGAGAAATGCGTCGCCGTTTTAATGCACTCACTGCATAATTTCGATGCATAAATGTAACGATATCCAGATTTTCTGCAAATTACTCTGTATGCATAGTAACATGATTATATGAAAATACATGAATATATTATTATGAATAAAGAAAAAATTATATAGAGAATTCTATACAATTTAAATAAAATAACACAAAAAAATATTTTTCGTATAGTGTGAATAATCATGATAAAATAGCATAATTTTAAAAAAGTATCTCTATCTCAAAACAAGATAAATATTAAACAAGATAAATATTATGATATTTAATTAAGAAGTTCTCTCTCTTTCTCCATACGTTTTTGAAATATAAGTACCAAACTATACATGGTTTACTAAAAGTTGATTAAAATTTCAAGGAAACTAATCGCGTTGAAATGGCTTTGACAATATACAACATAAACATACAAACACAAAAAGATAATTATTTATGTTGTGTATGATTTACCTTCCATTTGTTGCATTGGCGACGGAATAGCAGGCAGATGCGGATGCTGATGATGGTGATGATGATGATGATGATGCGTCTGCCATTGCTGGTAACAGCAATCAGCGGCGATTTCGCGTCGTTGCTCGTGTTGCGGTTGCATTCTCGTCGACAATATCGGTATCGGTTATTACTATACCAATTATCGCGACAAGGGAGACGCATAATCCACGCGTCGATTCGTAATCCATGTGATTAAATTTTCGATTTGTTTTGCACTGCAATCACAATTCGTCGACATTTCGAACTTAATTAAAGATTTAATGCAGAAAAACAACACTTTGCGCACTAGCGAATTATTTCTATCGTCGTCATCATCAATTCCTCAATAAATTTTCATTCAAAGATACACACGTGATATTTCCTTGAGAAAACGCGCACTCTGAAAATTATCATTGCTGAATAATTATATTTTAATCGCGCGCACTGATGGCAATCGATCCATTAATTATCACTATCTTAATTCGAGTTTTATAAGATAACGTTTTTGTCGGGAAAATTTCTAGCCGTCCCCCTCTCACTTTCTCTCTCTCTCTCTTTCTCCTCATTAATGTCGTCGACAACGTAACGCAAAACGAGCGGTTTCTTCAGCATCTCTCGCGACTACCCATTGAAAGAAGATCCGACCGTGGTTTCAGCGGCGTCCCGATTCTGACCGAGTACCCGACGAGCTCCGACATCGTCGAGAGGCTGCTCTCTGCCGTCAACAGGACTTGTCCTCACCTCGGTGTCCGGACGCTGACAAGGACGCTCAAAGCCGCGCGGGTCCCGGATGAATCAGAAAGAACTCTTCCGAGGCTACTACCCCGCGACTTATCATCGAGACATCATTCTCTCTCAAAGAAAAAATATTCCCTCTCTCTCTCTCTTTCTTTCTCGTATCTCTCGGTTTCTCTCTAGGAGATTCGTTCTGAGGAAGAAAGACGGAGAAAGAGAAAGAGTGAGCGACGTAGGGAGGCACGCGGAAGAAAGGAGGGCTTTTCTGAGGAGCCTCCTACACGAGCACCCACGCTGGCCGGCGATGGGATGCTGCATGTATCCTCTGTCTTCTACTTTGATGTCGGAAGGCGGAGTCTTGGTGAGCCAGAAATGTTAGGGGTAGGTGCAATGTACTCAGGAATGGATCTTTTCATCTTGCCGCCCGGGAATACATTCGTCAATCCTACGATGTAAGGTATTTCACATACAAAATGATTCATTATGTGCATGATGCAATCGCGAAAAAAGACTCTATATAAAAAGATAAGTCAAAAACGCTAAGTTTCGATATTTAAAAATTCAATTCTTGAAATCTTTACGAAGTTAATAATATTAAAGCTTGAATAATTTTCAATTAAAAATTTGTTAAATTATCAAAGTATTAATTATTTATAAGGAAAATAAATTATATTATAAAATATATTATTATATGGAATAGAGAGAGAGAGAGAGAGAGAGGAGATACAAGGACTAAATTAAGATTTCAAATCTTTCAATTCAATGCAGGTTTTTCTTTCATAGAGTTATTTAATAATATAATTGTATTATACGTACAGTATATATATATATATATATATATATATATATATATATATATATATATATATATAGTGCCGAATGGAGTATAATTATGCTAGAACTTCGCTTAGGTTCAGTATACTTACACATTTTTCATTCTGACATTCACAAAATTCTCAAACTTCGTTAATATTTATATTATAATATTAATATTCGATATATTCGACAAAGTCATATTATACACTATTCGAAGATGTAAGACTTCTTAATGCATGCGTATATACGGGATGGCTTTTTCTCTTCATCGTAAAATTCTTTTAAGACTGACCGTTAACGATGCTCGCGGAAAAAAATACATTTGCGTTCTTTTTTTATTTTTGTGAGAAAAATCTTGATGGCATTTTTAGCACCACGATAAACCAAAATCTTAAATATCGTGCATGGATTAAGCAAATTAAAATAAATCAGAATTCTGTATATAAATTACATTTTTCGTTTTCAAAAATCGGTGGATAACGTCATTGACAAAATTGTTTGCTTATATCAATAGTTGTTTATAATAGTTGATACTACGAGAGAGAGAGAGAGAGAGAGAGAGAGAGAGAGAGAGAGAGAGAAGTAATGGGATAAAATAAATAAAAATTTAACAATTTTTATGAGAGACTTGATTTTAAGGATCAAAAGTTTTATTTTTTTACGTGAGAGAATTTCTATTATTTCTCTTAATTCATTTATTTTTTCTAGACACGCGCTCTTTACTCTCTCTTATCTTGAAATGCTTTTTTTATACTTCTCTTTATCTCACACGGTTTTCGCGAGTTCGATTTATATGTATATATACATACATACTTACATATATATACTTACATATATATATATTCTACTCTTAGATTGCCAATTAACGTTGTTAATGTATTATAATATTTTTTTTTCGTAATATATCTGTCATTGTTTCGCATCACTCTTAAGAGAATACCTTACATAGAAAAACAACATATAGCTCTTAAATAAAAGCGTTTTTAGTGTACTTTAGCTGCCTGCGGCGCATATCAATATCCATTCTCTTTCTCTCTCTCATTCTCCCTCTCTTTTTAAGTAATATTAATATAAAGTATTATTAATTAATAAATATTAAAATGTTAAAATATTCATATGTAATGTGTAATTGTTAATTAATAACTATTAATATTTAAGTAATTATTAATAAATCAAGAGAGAAGGGGAGAAGAAATAAATAAATCTATCAATTATTTAAAAAAGTAAATGATATAAATATCTTCTTGGTCAACTCGTTATAATTTTGTATTTGGCTATATTTGCAATTTATCTATAATAAACCTCGTATAATAAGGATTTTTAATTAATATATTTTTCCGCTTTGAATATATCAGAAAATTGCATGAAGAAAATAGTGATTGATACACATTACTGATCATAAATCAATGTATTACAATTTCTATTTGTTTCATGTTTTCTATATCTAATTTAATCTACTCTTTCTTTTCCTTTGCTCTAAAATATATACTTATTATTTTTTAAACGCAAAGGTACAATTAGAATAGATTTTCTACTTATTGATCGTATCAATAAGTAAAAAGTTCAATTCAAAATTTAATCATATCAATATTGCTCACACTGTATTTAAATTTATTAAGATTATGAGCGATAATTAAAGTGCGTCGCAAAGAGCTTAATAAAACGAGATGATAATTGGTGTTATCGGCTTAGCCCTTTTGTACCTCTCTTAATACGACGCAGATAAAATTACAGCCGCCGGAACGATCACGTATCTATCTAAATATAGTACGATTAATAAGAAAAAATTGACTAAATATTAAAATGTCTTTGCGATGAGCGGATATTTACATAGACATGAAGAATATGAATGCGTTACGGATGTTGCGTTATTATTCTAAGTATCATATATAGTGCCTATATCGCGCATTTCTCTTATACATTTTACATACATATGAGATATTAGCGGGACAAAATTGAGATACGTCACGCTCGCCTCAGGGATAAACGGGATTGAATTCGGTCTAATCTTACATATTGAAAATCATCATGGGATGATGGATATATATGTATTGATTGAAGAGATGACGGATGTTTTTATGTGAATTTTATTTATAAAAAGAAATTAATGTGTGTACAAGTATGAAGAGAGGAGGTTAACATGATCCCATAAGATCCTCACGTCGTGGTTTTTTCCGTAAATATTGTTTTTTTTTCTTTTCTTTTCTATATTATCGAGGATGGATCTGTGCTCTGTGCATTGGCTAATGGAAAAGATAATGGTCAAAGATAAGGATGCATGTGAGAAAACTAAATAAAATGAATGTGAAAGCGAGGAAGATGAATAATGTTAACAATAGTAATGATTCAATTCACACAGGACTGTCTCAATCAAGAGGTGGAAAATCCTTGACTATAAATGGGCACGCTTCTTTCTTTTCGTATCATTTCATAATTAGACGCTTATCATAGTGATATCAATGTGCGCTCGCGTATGCTTATTAATCACATGATTAATTCTCCCGCGTTTAGATACTATATAGTGTCGTTGATATTAATTAATCCAGAGAAGCCTTGCTGCCATAATAATCGCAATACAAATACTTGTTTTCGTTCGTCTTGTGACAAAAACGTACATATTAGAGGTTCATTAAACGCTTTGAGACTTGCTTTGAACAAAATTTGTTTCTTTGTCTCTTTCTCTGACCATCTATTTCTTTCTGTATTTCACAATTCATATATAAATGTATATTTATAAAAGTACGTATGATATAATAGAAGTCGTTAACAAATTTGTGCAACTTACAGAAGTATCGAGCTATATAAATATTTATTATATTTTAAAGAATTAAGTCTAGGCAACCGCTCTAGTTATTACTTGTATATCGTTATATCTTCATTAATAGCATACTTACATAATGAAATAAAGTGAGAGCAGCATGTATGTGTGTATGTGTGTGACATTGCAATACATATAATTATCATGTCGATTTTCGTCACAGAGCGAAATGATTGAAAGAGGTCTTGTCTTCTTGGCAAATTAAGTGCTGTCAACACTGATGAAAAAATGTAGATGAAAAATAAATCAAGACACATTACGAGATTTATGAATGCGAAAGACAATTTACATTAAGTTTTGCTTTTGCTGCCATTTGGCTTCTTACTTTTCAACTTTGCAATTTTTAAGAATATTGTTGGCAACCCCACACAATCTTTTCTAATCTTATCGTCAATAGATCAGATTCTCTACTATTTTGTTTTATACAATAACACATTTAACTACAAACATACTATATCATTTACTACTTTTGACAAACTCTGTGAAAAGCAACGCCCCTCCGGATTTTCTGGTAAATGTATTCCGATTCATTATTACTATATCTGCAGGCTTTGTAGTCAATCGAAAATAATAATAATAATAATAATAATAATAATAATAATAATAATATAATAATAATTATAATAATAATTATTATAACTCTTCTATCTCTCTCTCTTTCTCTCGCTCGCTCGCTTTCATTCTCTCACTCTTTCTTACAAGGATGTAGCGTCTTAATAGATGGTGGGTCGGGAAGTAGCAGTTGTAAAATCCTAAGCGTCCCATTCGAAAAGACAAATCTAAGGATTTCACTTCTTCTTATTTTTGTTGTTCGCGCCTCGCGGTGGCGTCACCGGCCGTCCCGCATTCAAACCACCATAAGTAAATTTCCTCTTATCAGCTGGTTTTAAAATCTGAAAACTGCACATGAGAGTCTCGTCTACCGACATCATGGCACCTGCATTGTCAAATTCGCCGCAGTAATTTGGAGCCGAAAATAATGTCACCAACTGTCTTTTGGCAAAGAATTCATAACCATCTTCCACCACCTGAGTAATAACATTTCAGATTTTGAATGCATCAAGATCTTACAAAGTCATGAAAAGATTCTATCAACTATATATTTAAAATATTTTTACCTGATGTGCACGACATATAAGATCAAAGTCATGTTTGTGTAAAAATTTGGCAACGACTTCTGCGCCAAATGTAAATGATACACCACGATCGTTTTCGCCCCAACCCATAGTATCTTTATCGGGATCAGACCATAATAAATCACAGAGCAATCCTTGATCAGGTACATCGGTCGGTCTCATGATACGTCTAATCTGCTCCATGCTCTGCAAATCTGGACTCAGGCCTCCATGACAGCAAAATATCTTTTCGTCTACTATCGCAGCAACTGGCAGGCAGTTAAAACAATCAGTGAACGTTTTCCATAGTTTAATGTTGTAACGACGTTTACCTAAAATATAATTTTATCTGTATAATATAGAGAAAAAGACAAGTAATAAATATATCATGAAGGATTCTATATTCATAACAAATAGTTACACTCATCATAAAATCCATATATCCTATTGATGGATGCACATTCATGATTTCCTCTCAACAAAAAAAAATTTTCTGGATATTTGATCTTATAGGCAAGAAGGAGACAGATAGTTTCTAAAGATTGTTTCCCTCTATCAACATAATCTCCTAGAAAAAGATAGTTGCTCTCGGGTGGAAAACCACCATATTCAAATAATCGCAACAAGTCGTAGTATTGCCCATGAATATCACCTTGCAAAAAAATTTTATAATATCATTAAATAAATCAATATTATTGAACATCTCTTTCACTCAAATTAAAATAATTATTTTTCTTTATGCTTATAGCATTTATTTTGCTTACCACATATTTTCAATGGTGCTTCAAGCTCTAAAAGAATGGGTTGTGATAGAAAAATTTCACGTGACTTGAGACACAATCCTCTAATCTCTACTTCTGTCAACTGAACATTTTTGCCTGGTCTTGCTCCTCGCACTAAAAAACATGCGAAAAAATTATGCTTTGATGACAATAATATCGATAAACACATTGCAATTTTATATTATCAACTATATCATTTCTATTACATCGTTCCTTTTTTCTATATATCTTTTAATATATGATTATTGAATTCTTCTGGCAAAGAAAAATATAAAGTAGAAAATAAATCAATATTAAATATTCATATTTGTAAATCATTGGATACATTCAGTACAACGTTCACATAATAAGTAGCTTTGTTGTTGGTTTACACTTACATTTATCCAAAATTTAAAAGCTATGCCGATCATATATAGCCGTTTAAAGAATAGTTTTATATTAAATACATTCATTATAATAACCAATTCACTATCATTCTCAGCATCATTAAAATTTATACAAATAAGAAATAAATATTCCATATATTTTCTAAAATATGAATTACAAATCAGTCAATATCACATAAAGCAGAATCCCCTTATACAATACTGGGCACATGAGTCAACGAACCACTCATTAAAACATTACATAAATACAAATTTTGTCAGTAAATACACTTGTCTCATCCGCTTAATATATCTTTCTCATTTGTTCCTCTATTTTCCAGGGAACGAAACAGTTTGGACGTCAGATATAGCTCAATGCATTCATAAATGAAATGAACAATCCTCATTCATCGACATAAAAGCAAAATAGATACCCGATGCAACAGGATTTTATTACGGCACGGAGAGACGAACCTCGCCCAGAATCACGGCGAAAGCGAGATGTATATGCGGTAGTCAACCGCGTTTTTTATGTAAACAAACTAACGATGCAAGAGTGGGAGTTTATAGAGACACGATCATCGGTCTCGGAGGACATTGCGTAACGACAGAGGGTAGCAAAATTGTGATTCAGGGCGGTGTTTTACCGTGCCCTTGAGAGAGAAAGATCTGATCGCGGGTGTCGTCGTGGCATATAGTCGAGCAGACTTAGCGGGAAAGAATGCGAGGAAACGCGGGAGGATGACGAGCAAGCGTACGGGAACGAGCCAACGAAAGAAACGACGTTCGTCGCGCTGCGTCGCCATCCCCCCCTTTTTTCTTCCTTGCTATAGTAGAGCGCATCGACCAGTTTTACCTTCCAAGAGCCGAGCTATGATGTTGTCGATGTTCAACTTGTCGGTCTCAGCCATCGGGCCGGAGTCTTAGTACGCGTCCCGGGCTTCACACGGAGCACCTTAACACGAGGATGACTGTCGATCCGCCTGGATTCCTTCGCTTGGATGTCGCACGACACTCGGGATCGCGCTCGCGGCTTAACGTACAAGGTACTTCGCAATGGCCGCCCGGATAACCGCGCACTCCACTCCCTTCCGCCTCCTTCCCTTCCACCGTTCCTCGCCGCCTAGCCGCCTTTCCCCTTTCGCACAGCCACGCCGCGACCGAGAGCTCGTAGCTCGCTCGCTTCTCGATTACTCGAGCATGCGCGTTTATCTAGTCATGGTTTCCTTCTTTTTTTTTTCTGCTCACGCGACATGCGATGCGTTACCATTCGATATTCAGCGCTGCCAATATAACGAGATCATATGCACTCGGGGACAGTCACTCCGAATCATTTCGAATAAAATAGGGTACTACGCATGCGTGGAAAAATCTCACGAGAGATTTAGGATCAACGATTTTTTATACATCACGAAATTACCACTGGTTCGTGACGATTGTTAGTTCTATTGTTTTTTAACCAACGCCGATAAGAGATGCCGGAGAACGTGGTACATATATTTTGACGACATTTTCTTTCCTCCTTTATGTTCTTTTTTTCTTTTTTTTAATTAAATACGTTTATCTTAATTGATTTGCCGCTCAAAATCATATCATTACATACGAGAGCGATAGGTTAGGTGTTTGCGTCTTTCGACATAAAATATAAAATGCATGAAAGGCGGAAACTATATTTTCTTTTCAATAATATGGTCTATTATTTTATTTTCATCTTAATTCCCGTACATATTTTAACATGTTTATCTTGTTTTATATTCTAAATTATGTATTTTGTAATTGAGCTTGAAGTTAGAATTTTTAAAAATAAATTTTTATTTTTTGTTTTTTTTTTTTAAGCTAAACGGCGATCATATTGATGTGAAAAGTGCCAACTGCGAGTCCCAGAATAATGATGAAGAGAGCACTGAAAATGATGTACATTTTGAACCTATAGTTTCTTTACCTTTAATTGAAGTGTCCAATAATGAGGAAGATGAAGTAGAAATGTTAAAATTGTAAGTTAAATAATTGTAAGAATATTTATTTTATACAATAGATTTATAAAATAATATACATATAATATCTTTTTTATCATTCCTAGGCGAGCAAAATTATATCGTTATGATACATCGAATAATCCAGCAGAATGGAAGGAGCGTGGCACAGGAGAAGTCAAATTGTTAAGACACAAGATAAAAAACACAGTTAGAGTAGTCATGCGCAGAGACAAAACCCTCAAGATCTGTGCTAATCATTTTGTGACTCCATGGATGGAACTAAAACCAAATTGTGGCAGTGATAGAGCATGGGTTTGGAGTGTACTTGCTGATTTTGCGGACGAACAACTCAAGCCGGAATTGCTCGCAATACGTTTCGCGAATGTCGAAAGTAAGTTTTGAATTGATGCATTAAAAATCTTGTATGTATGAGAAACACGATATATGATAAATATAAGAGAAACAATATTGCAAAGAATGTTACCGCATTATTTTATTTGTTTACTAGATGCATCAATGTGGAAAGAGGCATTTGAAAAAGCTAAGAAGATTGTAGGATCTGAATGTGAGATTTATGCTGGCAAAAACAATCCAGAACAGAAGCATGGTGAAAGTGATAGTGAATCCAGCAGCGATGTAAGTTATGATGAAAGTACTGATAACGAGGACCAAACAAAGTTGCCTAAACAGACTGGAGAATCTGCTATTTCTCAGCAGAGAGAAGTCGAGAAAGTGCCAACAATGTCGACAGAAAAAAAAGATGTAGTAACGTCAAATGAGGAGAAAATAATCAACGAAATAACAAAGTTAAAAGTGAAAGACGAAGGTGAGAAAAATTAATAATGAATTATGAAATATATATATATATATATATATATATATATATATATATATATATATATATATATATATATATATATATGGAGACACAAGTAACACAGAGTTTATTATCAAATGTCACATTCCGATTTTATGTACGCAGACGTGCATATCATGCCATTAAAGTTTCATTATTTGAACATTGATAAATATGTAAGTAACATTTTTTAGCAACGTTAGAGAAAAACTAAATAAATTTCCAAGTTACGCGGTAAAACTGTATTTATACGAATGTTAGATATGTGATTTTTTAAAAATTGGAATCGTTTTTAAATCAATACAAAATTGTATTTGTACTTGTATTGAAAGAGTGTATGTGAGAGAACGTATGTGTGTCGACTGTTGGGAGAACAGAAAATGAATAAATACAACGATAATTGTATAAACAGAAAATCTTCCGAATTTTATTTATTTCTCAATTCAGGAAGATGATCTATGCATTAATCACTCATTTTTTGATAGTTATGAATGATAGTTAGAATGATTGTATATCATGTCTGTCTTAAGAATATCAAATCGTATGTTGAAAGAATTACAAATAGTATATTATATAATAATATAAAATTGATTCATTTGTTACATACTTTACAATATATCTTAATCTACAATCACTCTGACAATAGCGCATTTCCTCCTTGAAAAATATTTTCAATAAATTTTTTTATTGTTTTTTTTTACATGTAACAAAGAGGTTGAATAATTATATATATTATTTATAAATATTTAATTTGACAGATAGACAAGTATATTCCTGGATGTAAAAAGCCTATATTTTTAATTTTTATCACCTAATTTATTTTGCATTTGTATGTATTTATATATATATAAAAAAAAAACAAAGCATCCATAAAAAACAATCATGAATAGCAAATAATCTTACATATTTGTATAAAATATGATCAAGAAATGCTTCATCACAGAGAAATTCAATAAGCAATGTGTAACAATATACTTTGGTATTTTGAATAGCGTCCAAATGTGTATATTTTAATTGATGTTTATGTAAAATTGGATGAAATATATTAAATAATTCACTACAAAGCAAATAATCGATATTCGAAACTAAATTATTAGACATTTGGAATCATTAATAAATTTGATTATAATTCTTTATAGTTCATCTCTCGCTGAGAATGACTGTAGAATGTTTCGTCTTTCTTCCATCGTACGTTTCTTCTGATTAGATAATTTTCCTCTATAAAGAAGCCCTCGTACTCGCGTCTCTTCTGTTTGTACGAAAACATCTCCTTTTTCTAGGATCTTCTCCATAGTTTTTACATAAATCTTTGCAGCTTCCCGTTGCTCTTCTGGCAGAGTTTCTTCGAAGATCCTTGCTTTCTTTAATATTTCCTAAAAAAAAAAGAATAGAACATTTTTTTTTAGAGAGAATTTAGTAATATGACAAATAAATGTGATTATTTTAATTCTTTTTGTTTAAGTTCATATATTTATGAAGCTGACATTCTAGTATTTTAGCATAATCAAATGGAACATGTAAAAGAATTTAATTCTCTTTGTTACTAACTCGCTATTTTATTTTAGATTTTATTGCTCCATTTGTTTCGTTAATAACACAGTATTTTATATTAAATTGATAGATACGGTAACATATAAGACAAATTAAAAAATACTAAGAACATAAAAATATTTTTTAATGTTATCTAATTATTCTGGTCTCTAAAAAAAAAAAAAAGATTTCCAAAGTTTTTGTTTTTCAAAAAATGATGCCCTGTTCAACTAATAAATTATATTTTTCTTATTTTATTAGCACTAAATTACCTGTCTCTCTTGTTCGTTCGCGATTTTGAATTCCTCGGCTAATTTATCCAACCGTTCCACGCATCCTGGTAGACCTAGGTATACTCTCGACTTGGATCTGACGAATCGCTTCAAATATTCCCCGGTGAAATCGGAATCTTTCTCGGTGGTAAATCTAATCGGTTCCGATTTACCTTGAACGAATAATAAGACTACCGGAAAATCCTCTTTCTTGATATTATAACGTTGCGCCAGATCGGAATTATCCTTATTGCCAAAGTCCTTGACGCCTACTGTAGCTATCAGAAGATCCTGCGAATCTTTAGTATCGGCTGCCACTGTCCCATATTGCTCGTGTTTGCCACCATATGGAAAGGCGACGTCAAATTTAACAAGTACCGCCTTGAATTTGGGAATCACCTGCGATCATTAAAAAAAAATGTTTTTTATAAACAGCTTCAAAAGAATATGTTTAATTGCAAAATCCTGTATTAAGAAAATATTATATAGCGAACAAGTGCGCTAATAATTGAAATTGTTTTAACCAAGGGGTAAATCAGTCAGTAAAAAACCACTGAGGACATTATGGTGTACAAATTCGAGGTATTGCTAGGGCATTAGTGGACATTATTAAGCATTGCTTGAATTTAGACATTACTAGAATAGTTAGTAGAAATTGTTTTTAACCGTTTATTGCTCACGAAAAGTATCGGAGAAATATACGAGAAATGTATTTTTGGATATGGGCATCAATGTATTTAATTAGATGTGTTTGTCTTTTTTTTTTTTTTAAGCGATCGAATTATATCTTGGCATATCTAATGCATTTACAGCACATTGCTAGGCCATTAGTGGGCAATAGAAAAATATAATAAAATAGAAAAATATAATAAAAATACAATAAAAATTTCGGCAGTAATACCCACAAATTGGGCATTAGTAAGCATTGGTGTACATGATTTTTGTCTGCGATTTACCACTTGTTTTTAACTGTTTATTGCTCACGAAAAGTATCGGAGAAATATACGAGAAATGTATTTTTGGATATGGGCATCAATGTATTTAATTAGATGTGTTTCTTTTTTTTTTTTTTTAAGCGATCGAATTATATCTTGGCATATCTAATGCATTTACAGCACATTTAAAAGTATACGCGTAAAAGAGATAGCGTTATCGCTTATTCTTATTTTAATAGTTGCAAATACAGTCACGATTTTAGCGATTATTACGAACATATTGTGTTCTACAAAAAGTGCTATTATTGAAATTTGTATTCAATTTTTATTTATTTTTAAAAAGTTATTAATTGATTTTAATAAATTAAGTAGTCAATAATCGTTGGTTTAAAATGCCTTCTGTGCTATGAAAACATCGCTATAATAAACATTTCAATTATTTAAATAAGACATATATATATAAATAAAAGACATATATATATATATATATATATGTCTTATTTAAATAATTGAAATGTTTATAATAGCGATGTTTTCATAGCACAGGAGGCATTTTAAACCAACGATTATTGACTATTTAATTTATTAAAATCAATTAATAATTAACTTTTTAAAAATAAAAATTGAATACAAATTTCAATAATAGCACTTTTCGTAGAACACAATATTCGTAATAATCGCTAAAATCGTGACTGCATTTGCAACTATTAAAATAAGAATAGGCGATAACGCTATCTCTTTTACGCGTATACTTTTAAATGTGCTGTAAATGCATTAGATATAATTCGATCGCTTAAAAAAAAAAAAAAGAAAAAGACAAACACATGTAATTAAATACATTGATGCCCATATAAAAAAATTGTATATATATATATATATATATATTAATTTTTCAACAGTGTTAAAAGTGTTATGTATTAAAAATTAAATGTATTCTGTTTTATATTGTTTCATTAATCTCTTCATTGAACTCTATATATATATATATGTGCGCGCGTGTATATATATATATATATATATATATATATATATATATATATATATACATATATATATTTATTTTTTCATTAAAATTAATTTGTTCAAATCATTTTACTCTCCTTTCAAATATCAAAATTATAAAAATCATAAAGTATGGAATGAAATATCCGATCTTGAACTTATTTTCGAAAAATTTTGATTCTTCTGATTATAATTATAAAGTATATCTGTGATATATTTATGATCACAATTCGTACATTTACTATTAATTACAACATAAATTCTATTTTATCAAAAAAATGTATACCTGAACACTTAATCGATTCGTCCATGTCTAATATAGGTGATTATTATGAATAAATAACGCCTGAATCAAAGTAAAATACAATGGAACTTGTCAACGTGACTGGCTCGTAACTATAGTAACTTTAATAAAGCTAAGCGCAGTGAAAATCGATTGAATATTTCTTCATCATTATTTTTTATAAAATTGCAAAGAAAATACAGATACATACGCTTTATTCCGTTTTCATTAAATTACATGTTGTAGAGTTATATAAAATAAAAATTATTTTCATAACTATGTTAATTTCATAACTCCTATATTTAATTTTATCACACATGTTTCATTGATAAACAGAATTTTTTCTTGCTTTACACATTACGTATAAAAATCTCGTGTATATATATATATATATATATATATATATATATATATATATATATATATATATATGAGTGGAATATATATTTGAGAAATTTAGAGAGAAAGTATATATTTTATTACACGTTGTTTTTTACGTTAAAATAATCTGGCGAATTTCGATTTATATTACTTGGCGTTGAAAATTATCGATTACAATCTCATGCTTCTTTTCCATACCTTGTCGAACGAGTAAGAATCCAAAGGCACACAACCTTTACAATCTTCACCGGTAGTAACATGCGAAGCGATGACAACGACGAGCATAAACACGAGACTCGATCGAATCATGATCTGGAAGAATTTTGACGTCCGTGCAAGTTCACGTACCTGCTTAAAGTCAATCAATTAACTACCCTATCCCGTTTACTTTGCCGAAACGAACGGCACTGTCCTGTTCGCAGCTGACACTTGCGAATGAACGCGCGCACGTAGTACGTGGCGGTAAAACACAGCCACGACGTCAACCATTCAATGATCGACCTCTTACCGGTCCCGGTTAATGACATTTGATCGAGCCTCTAATTATCTACCTGTATATGCTAATCGAAGAAGAGTAGATCAAATAGAGTAGAAAAGAAAGAGATCCGATAAAAAAAATGTATAGTCCTCTATTCTAAAATTCCCTATTTTATATTTTTGTCTATTTTTAATCAGCTGTTTTCTTTCACAATTAGATTCTTCTTTGTGCTCATGCTCTCCCGCATTTTTCTGTGTGATTACTACGAAAATTATGTGAGCGAGAAAGAGAATGAAATAGAATTCACGATATTTTTATTTTACACATATATTAGTAAAATGAATTTTAATAAATAAAGTAAGGGAAACCGCGCGATAGGAAAGTTTTAGAATAGAGAAAATATTCGATTCTGATAATCTTAAAATAGAGGAAATTTACCCTTTACATTTTTTTTCTTTATAGGCTAGGTTCGGGGAACACACTTTTAGCGCTATGAGCGTGCTCTATCTTTGTTATTTATTGAAGTTGAACAAGGATAGAGCACGCTCATAGCGCTAAAAGTGTGCTCCCCGAACCCAGCCATAGTATCATCTCGTGAACTGATAGCCAAACAAATATTTTACTTCCGTATATTCGTGGATTTGAATACATAAAATTACAGAAAATCAAGAAAATATTTTTAAATAGTTTGTTTTTTTAAACAAAATAAAATAAAATTATTTATATCGTAACTTGTAGTTTTATTACTTTAAAAGTAATTACTTTAAAAATAACATGCAATGCGTAAAATTATTGTAAAATTATATAAATTATATTTGCACATATATTCATTGATTCATTTGTAATCAATTTCACATTTGTTATACAATTTGTTTACATTTCGTCAAAACAATCTCCTAAATATTTTTTGTTATATTTAATTTTTAATTGTTATCGATATTTTATATATTAAATTATTTTCCTTTTTTATGTTCTAATCGTGGCCTTCCTTTTTTTGTGGTTGGTTTATCCTTTCCTTTATTTAACAAAGGATGAGTTTCTATAAATTATGTCAGTATTAGTATAAGATTAAATCATTTATAATTGCTTTTAAACATAATTATCTTATGTTAGCAATATCTTACCATCAATTGGTGCCCCCTGTAAATCTATATCATGCGAACGATGTTTCTTTATTGGCACTTCATGTGATGTCACTTGATTGTCTTCAGAATCTTCCACATCTGGGGATATAGGTAGAAATTGAAGAGAACCAATATCTTCAGTTTCCTCATCAGAGCTACAAAATGCAGCAACTCTGTCAATTGATGCTACATCAACTTCTATTTCTTCATCCTGTGCCTCTTCTCCCTGTACCACAGACTTATCTTCATCACTCAAATCAAATTCGCTTTCCCTTTCCTCGTATTCAACATTTTCATCTAATTCTTTGAAATCTGGTGCAAACGCAGACCAATTCTCCACCTGGTTTTGTGCCCAAATAGAAACTACACCTGATGATATGGATGCAATTATTGGTCTCACTGGATGCCACTATCGTAGAAAAAGAATTACATGTGTAGAATACATTGTATGTGTGTGTTGAACACTTATTGTATCATATTTTAGTTAAAGACCTCAGAAAAATCATTATGGCAAGTATATCCATTTTCTTACCACAACATCGAGTAAAAGCTCGCCCTTAGTTCCGTGTAAAATTTTCACCAAATTTCCAATACTTTTCTCCCACACATACAATGCATGTTGTCTCGCTGATCCAGCACATACATATTCTCCATCACCCGAAAAGCAACATTTTTTCCACATGGTTTTATTTACAAGATCTTGCAATTTTTGAATTGGCTCAGGTTCACCATCCTTGCCACATGCCAATATTTCTGTACTGTCATATACACGTATTACTCTATCAGATGTATTTACTAAAAAACAGGAGCCTCGTCGCGCAAATTCTATACTCTTCACTGCTGTATTACTAGCTGTACCCTGTGTTATTTTGTAAGAAGCTTTCACAGTTAATGTCTCAGCATCTAAAACTAAAATTCTACCACGAGCATTCCCTGTGTATACATAATCCCCGCGTCTATCAAATGACGCTACTATGTTTAAATCACTCTGAAATTAAAATATTGTTTTTATCAATGTTATTTTCAAGTACGTGTGTAAAGAATTATTGGGATATTATTAAGATTGAATTCACAATATGTACATTATGCTATACATCAATATGTTATATACATCATATAATACATACATCTTCATCAAGCGGTATAACTCTATGTGTTCCTTCAACATCGACCATAACAGCAGCATGTCGCATTGGACATACCAGAAATTTGTTGAGATTTCTAGGATGAAACTGCACTTTTAGTATCGGAGAAGGAAATCTATATTTCTGATCACATTCTCCCGATAGAACATCCCATATACATACATTATTATCTGTAGAAGCACTTAACAACTTATGACCATTTCTAGACCAACTAAAAGATACAAAATAATTTTAGTATGCTTTAATATTTAATCTCTTGTAGAATATGCAGTTTTTTATATTCTTTTTGGATTAAATTACTTCTTTTATTAATAATTTTTCATATACTCTCACAAGTAATTTTCTCAATCGCTTCATATACCAAAATTGTTTCACATTTTTGTAAACTGTATGTCTTACCTCAACGAACAAACAGGATGAACATGAGCACTAATAATTTTAGCTATACCACGAGTTAAAAAATCCCAGATTACAATTCTTCCATCATTGCATCCAACGGCAAGTAGTGTTCCTCTCTTATTAAATGTACATGTTACAGCAAGAGATATACAATCTAATGTACCATCAAATTCCTAAAAAAAAAATAATTATTAAAAATACAAGGTTAGTATTACTTATTCCATTAGTAAAAGTAGAATTAAAGTAGGACACACCTCTGGATAATTTTGCCCAAATGATTCTGTGAAAACAATATTGAAGTATATTATAACCTAATACTAAAACTATAATACTAGAAAAATAATTGCTAAAAATTAAAGCTTTACTATGTCTTTCTTTCTACTAAAAATTATTATAAAATTTATGTTGAGAGAAGTGAAAACATACAACATAGCAAATAAAATTTTATCATATTCCAAATATTTACAATTAAATGGACATCTAAAACAATTATAAACTCTATAATAGTTTGATCTCATTATTTATCACATGTATTTTGTGAGAAAACTAATTTAATCACTGTAATATTCACCTAATAATTCCAAATTCATGTTGACAATATCAAAGTTATGTTTACTACGATTATTGTACTACACCTACATACGTCTATTCGTTTTGTTTGCACTTTCTACACTGTTTTCCTTTCTCTTCAATGTGTGTATGGATATGTGCGTATGCATATGTATATGTATGTGTATATGTATGTGAGATATTATTTACTATACTTTCTCTATCAGAATACTATACATATATGTATGTAATCTAATCTACTAATTTAATTTATATGTCTTATAATAAATTAAATATATTTTATATGCTGATCCAATATGAGCAGACAATATATTTCTTAAAAATATTTGAAAATGTTTAAAAATATTTTTTATAAATATTAAAATAATGGGTCACCCCTTTTATGATCATTAAAAAATGTTTATATTTTATTAACATTTGCTATTTCAAATAAATATTTCATGTAAAATAAATAATTAATAAACATTAAATTTATTAGTTTTACAATCAATTATACAATGTACAATTAATTAACAATAAATATTAAAAATATTGTCTGTTCATTGGTGAAATGCATTAGGGAAATTCTTCTTCTAATATCAATTTTAATTGAACAAGCAATTTTACATTTTTAAGTTTAATATTTAAATATTATTTTTTGTAACATATATATATATATATATATATATATATATATACACTATAATCAGAATTAATATTTTATTAATATATATTATAATATTTTATAATATTTTTTCGAGACGTAATCAGTATACATATATATATATATATATATATATATATATATATATATATATACACACATATATATATATATACACATATAATTATAATATATACTATTTTATCTTAATTTAACTTATTCTGACAATACAATCTTAGAATGCATAATAGAAATTTCTGATATTCTGATATTTTTTGTAATATATTTCTTATTTTATACAGATTTCTTATTCTATATTTAGTATTTTTAGTATATTTTTAGTATTTTTAATACTCTTTTAATATAATTTTTTAAGTTAATATATTTTTTAAGTTAATATATTTTTAGGAAAACTATAACTATTTTTTTAGTTTAAATTGTGCTATCGATAGAACTTTTCACTTTTTTATATTGTTCCAATATGTACCTGAAAAATATATACATCTCATCTTAATAATGGTTAATATTATTATATAATTAATAATGTACAATAAATATGTCTAGTAATTCTGCTTAATATATCTTATAAACTTGTACGATAAAAAAAGTGCAAATATTTTAATAATTTAAAATTAGATATATGCAGCCGTAATCTCGTGTATTATTCTCAGATTTCTTAATTATTCAAATTTCCCATTTTATATTGTTTTTTTAAATTTTATTATATATTTAATTGGTCACGTGACAAAAGTAAAAAAGAGCGAGCGAAAAACAGAATAAGCCACTAATATTTTCATTACGCGTATGCATCATTAAAATAAGAATAAAAATCATGAAAGAAAATCTTAAAACAAAGAAAAAGCTTTGTTCCTTAGAATACATAGAAAAAAGTCAGATTATAGACTGATTTTTACTTTTGAGCTGTACATTCTCCTATCCAGTCAGATGCATCAATCATCATATGGAATAATCGTTCTAAATATTTACTAATGCACATCGTAATCGTATTTTCTGAGTGATGTTGAAGCAATGGATGATACACATCACGTTGAGTTATGCTATTGCTGCAACTTTCAATTTCTTTACCAAATATCTTCCATACCTAGAAAATTTATATCTGCGTTAATTTATTAAATATATTATTATTGTATTACATAATATTTTTTATTATTTTTATTATCTAAATTAAATATTTATTATATTATTATATATTTATTCGTATTTTTTATTGCAGAGTAAACAAAAGCTTTGCATTCTTATCTTTACTTTTCCTTGTATGAGAAATTCTTTTCTCACCTGTACCCATTTTGTTGATAACGTCTCTCGCAAGGATGATCTATATTTAAAATGTTGTAAAGCATAAATAGCCTCGATACCCTCCTCGATGGTTTGGACTTCTTCAAATATTCGATCGATCAGATTTACAACCATATTCTCCAATTCTGTTACAGAATCTCTAAACTTCTGCATGTTTTTTAGCCATGTGGAATTTGTAACATCCAGGATGTTATCACGAACTAGTTTGACTTCTTCAAGATTCTCGTAAAATAAATTCTCTATTCGACGACAATAATCCTCATGTTCAGTACCCTTTGGACCGCCGATTATTCCTACTTTATTACGCCTATAAAAATTTTGTATATATATATATATATATATATATATATATATATATATATATGTATGCAAAATAAAAAATATAAAAGATCTACGATATAAAAATATTTTTCTTCTGTTTTTATGAAAAATTTTAATTTCCATTTTTATTTGTACGTATACTCTTTTTCTTGTGAAATATGAAACATTTTGTTAGATGTATTAAGAAATAATTTATAATAAGTGTTCTGATATTATATATATTTTTTTTTAGCTTTTCTATATCATAATTAAATTAAAATAATGAAAAATTTTGATCTAAGATATTTATGATATATAGTATTATATGTAATATTCTATTTTTATGTCCTACCTTCCAAACACAATTAAAGCATTGCATATCTCAATGACATCGTAACATCTTTGTGTGAACGTATCGACGTGTTTAAATACTAATTGTTCATTTATTTGCCAATCCCTATTGGATTCAATGTGCGTAGTTATGCTCGTGACCTGTAATTTAACCTGTGTTTTTTTTTAAAGACAATAATTTTCATAAATTTTTGTGTTAAATTTTTGTGTAAATTTTTATGTAAATTTTGAATGTTTAGAATTTGAAAATAAAGTACAAGAGATATATTTTTCTCATTATTAGAAGTGAAACACGATTCACATTATCGATTACAAAATGCTTCAAAAATTTAATAATATTTCAGAATTAGCAAAATATGAAAAAAAATGTATATATTGGAAGACTTTTTGTAAATTTAATAGACGATCTAATTTGTGGATAATTGATAAAATCGGTTACATAATTCTTGTAAAATCCGACAATTTATTCGGTCATTATTATATATAAATATATTAATTTGTAAGTTTGAATACTTTATTGTATATGGTTCTGTATGTTTCACAACAAGAGATACATTTCTGAAGTAAATTTATTCCATTTTTTGCATCGCCTTCTAGTATTGCTTGTAAATCCACATAGTTCTTACACTGTTGCACTATTTGAGTGCTTATGGTCTTACAAAGTATCTCTATGTTGTGCCTATAAATAAATATAATTTTTTTTATCTGTCAATTTTTTAATTATAATATATAGATTTTTCTTCTAATTAAGATTTTAATAATTATGACATTATGAGGTATATTTTTTAATGAAATAATTGAAAAAAAAGTCTAATTATTATAAAGTTATAAGTATCTTGACAATATATGTATTAAATAAGTGATATACTAAAAAATCATACGATATGTTATAAAACGGACATTCCGTCCAGATAAACAATATCAAGAGCAATATCTTCGTTATAGGCTCTTCGATCTCATTCGGGCATTTCAAATCATTACAGGCCTTCGATAAGACTTTCAAATATGCTACATTGGATGCAGCTTGTTCTAATCCTTCATGAAGCTGTAGAATCAAATGTTGAAAAGAATCCACGCTCGGTGAATGAACATTCTCCAATAGACGTAATATTGATTGAATTTCCTCACTCGAAAGTTGATCGTGCAAAGAGCACAAATTAAAATCTGCAAATAAAATGTTTAGACCTTCTTTTAAATAAATAATTTAATAAGTAAATTTCTAGTTAAGTATTTAGTGAGAAAAAGAACAATACAAAGAATGATTCTCTCTTTCTTGAGACAGATAATAATTTTGTTTTCTTCTTCTATTTTTTAAATTGTAGAAATTTAAAATGATACAATCAATTGCTTACGATATAAAATATAAAATATATGTAATATATATGTATGTAAAATGCAAGTCTATATTCGAAACTAACATATCGCTCTCCAATGTTGCAGCTCATCAAAAATGATTCCTCCAGTTGTACTCTTGAATGTGTTCGCTAATGCTTCTCGTATCTGTTTGATCCAATACCGTACAATCCCTTCAAATCTATCTATCTGGGCCTTTTCCGATTCTCGCAATTCATTAGAAATATACTGTCCATCTTCCTCGGATAAATCCGGTTTTTTGTCTCTCGGCGGTGCTGCGATATCAGGCAGATCTTCTCGAGGCACATAAAGCTTAGTCAAACCCAGTGGTTTGTAAACCCATTCGGTTAAACACATTAAAAAATTATGCAAATTGAAGAACAGATTATTCTTGATAACTGCTTTCGTTAAAGAACAATATTCTTGTACTTTTTGCTTCATAATTAATGGTAATTAAAATAAGTAATTTAATAATTTTGAAATATAATCAGTATTATCATAATTAATTTAAAGAATTAATAATTTTATATATGTCGTAGGCAAATAGTTATTTTAGAAAAATAGCTTTTGACTAGACAAATGCTATCTGCCTGGCAAGTGCATGCCATGCTATTTTCCTAGGCAAATGTTATTTGACTGAACCGCTGTTCGGCAAATGGTATTTGTTATAATTAATAAGGTAATTATTATTACTAATTATTATTACTGCATTATTATTACTTATTGCGGTATTTATTACATACGAATTTTTTAGAAGCGTTAAAGTAATAAAAAAAAATGTTATTTTCAAATTCCAATTATAATAATTAAATCAAATATTTTACAGTAGGATACTTTCTGGCCACTCGCCGCTGTTGACGGCAGCAGGTGCGTACATATTTTCCATCGCTTTCAATATGCACATCATCACGTTACGATTGATGCTGCCGAAGATGACTGTAGCGTGAAAATTATCGACGGTGAACACGTGCCAAGGTGTCCTCAAGAAATATACAAATTCACTTTGACCATTTTCCGGTACACTTAACCGTGCTCTCAATGTATCCATCTCAAAATATATACTCAATAATGTGAAACTTGGATTTTTGAAATACTCGCGAATAATTGTATGACAATCTTCTTTCCAATCGGAATCCTTAATCAAAGGAAGCATCGTAAGATCTTTTACATATTGTACCTGGAATTAAAGCGTTGAATATAATATTAGTAAAATATACCATAATAAGCATTTATGAGAATTATGAGAAAAATCTAATTAAGAATTAACTTTAAAATTTAATTAATTTTTTATCTTTTTTTTAAAGTTATTTATAGCAAAAAGAATAAAAAGAAATTATATAACAAAAATGCATCAAGAGTTAATTTATTATTTAATGTGGATATTATTTATAAATTGTAAATTTAAATTATAAATCTAATAACAAAAATATATTATTAAACAATTAAATCTTTCTAGTCTATGTCAAAAAAGGAAAAAAAGATCGAACCATACAAGTTTCATTATCAAAGAGTATGGAAGTAAGCATTTTAAAAATAAAAAAAGATAAACTACAAATATAAGAAATAAAAAATAAAATAAAAATATAACATAAAAGTTAAGACATAAAAATTAAGAGTGACAAAAAATATCATGTGCATTACAAAATCAGATTCTTTTTATCGAATTGTAAATAAATATTGTATATATATTTAACAATTTATTAAATTTTATATTTATTTTTAAGCTATATTTTTAAGCTATAAAAAAAAAAGAAATATAAAAGCATTTAGTAAATTCAGAGAAATAACCGACCAAGTTATTTAAATCCTGTTCATCAAAAATCGGCTTAACTGGTTCGGAAAGAAGTTCCTCTTCGGTTTCTGAACTTTCTGAAACATCGCAAACACACAGCTGTATATATGACTAATTTTTTTTCTTTTTCACGATGACTTAATTCGTTGATTTAGACATATCGCTAAAAGTTCAAAAAATCGAGTTTGGAAAAAAGAACCTTGTCGATCAAAATCTTCTTCGTCCGTGTCCATGTCCAAAAATTCTCGATGAGGATCACTCAATGATTTTTCCGTTTTCTTTGATTTTTCCATTCTTGAATCTCTTTCGATCAACGTATCAAAAACAATATAATAATACGAGACCGAATATTTTATCAACAATAATGAAAGACAATGAAAATGAATTGAAACGTAACGATTCGTAACAGAGACACGTTGCCAAGTGATATTGTATCGATAAAACGGGCAAGCGGTCCCTTGTGGGATTTATAAAATTTCTTTGTGCACAATACCGGTTATGAAGATCATTACATCAGATTAATCATTTCTCGAAACTGGGAAGATCAATAATTGCGTAAAATAACATTTAAATATGTAATTAAAGTAAAAATATTGTTTTTAATATTTACAATACGCATTTTATTCATCTACAATATTTATTGCTTTGAATTTACAATTTCAGCACGGAATTCGCAAAAAAATTTACCAAAATATAATGCAATTCGCATGTAATAATATCTAATATATATATATGCAATGTTACCGAAACAGCTTTATAAGAGATACTCGTGATAAATTTTTATTGACAAAATTTACTTTCAGACAATAATAGTCGCGAAGAATATATAGAATTATTCTCCCTCTCTCTTTTTTTCTCTCTTGAATATTACCGATCTTGAATATTACCGATCAATAATACGTTTCGCAATTAATCATTAATTTTAAAATCTATCAACATATACAGTATCACATATACGCAGTATACAGTAATATACGAAATATCGAAATAAGCGAAACAATAAACTAATCGCAGTAATTTGCTTGTTTCATATTTATATTTTAACAATGAGAGATATAAAATATATGGAAGTATTATTAATTGTAATTATATTATCGATTATACGAATATACGTTTCTTAGATACGATTTGAAGCAATAATTCACGATTTTTAAGTTGATCCTCACGTTTTTTTATCTTATCGTATATATTATAAATTTGATATTTCTTGAAGTTTTGGAAAAAACTGAGTACCTAAAACAAAATTTTCAGCATTTAGTAATTTATTCTCTGACTATAAGAATCTAACGCGACATTATTTCTAGCGTAATTAAGACAAGATACAATAGTAAATATATGTCATATAATTAAATAAATTTAATAATAAGAAAATATAAGGTATTTCTATTTATAAAATCTGTATCTTATGCAATCACTCTTCCAGGATAATTAATGCTTATTAGTGTATATAATGTTTAGTGTGTATAATGTTTTTTTTTCTCATAATATTATTTATGAATTTTATCTAAAATAAATTATATTGTGATATTTGTCAATAAATTATTTAGTCTCGCACTATGAAAATTTAAAACATAATTTCTCATTTTAATAAAAATAATTATCAAAACGTAATATGTATTACACACACATATATATGTATATATCAGAAATTGAATAACTGATAATAAGTAAGCATATAATTCGTGATACTTACCATATCAAGTTTTTGCTTAGAATATATATTATTAATAAGAATGATTAATGCTGCTGGCATTGTGACTTGACTAAAAATAAAACAGTAATATATATATTAGATTTCTATGTATATGATATTACAGCATATTTTATGAAGAAACATATTATACTTGGGCATTATATCTTCAAAATCATATAATAAATTCCTGAATGTTTGAAGCTGCTCTGTACTATTCGCAATAGTAAAAACAAAATGTCTTAATGCATATTGAATTATTGTACGATTATATGCTTCGAAAGATATAGATGATTTATTATCAAATACATTGTATTGTGGAAACTTATAATCAAGCTCAACGGCATCATCTTTTGTATAAGATGTTAATATATAATTGTTTATCTCAACTAGATGATTTGGGCAAGTTAGAAAATACATAATTTTTGCATTATTTCCTTTTATTTTATTCAACATTTGGTGCCAAGTAATATTGTCTGCTGTCTGCAAACCATAACAATAAGTCCATTTCTTCCACCACGGCGAAAGTCTACGATATTGGAAAAATAATTTATTATAGAAGTTTATAAATTTATTAGTTTTGTATCTTAATCGAATAACTTATGTATCATACATTTTTTTGATTATCATGCAAAATATAAAAAATTATAATTATAAACATGATATAATCGTAATTATATAAAGAAAGTATACTTTGTGGAGATTTCGAGATGTTGTTTTAATTGATCGTTGGCCATTTTTAGGCAATTAGACAGTTTCAGTAAGCATGTCCATTGCACAGCTTCTTGCCTTAAAGCTTTAGTAAAATCATCATCCGCCGGTTTTTCTTCGTATTTTATAATTTGAAGGAGTCCACTCAGCATTTTATTCAATTCTACCTAAAAGCCATTAAATACAAAAAATTGTAATTGATTTGCATATTACATCAATATATTTAAATGTTTAATATTTAAAATATAATAAAAAAATATAGTTTTTGCTATTTTATTTAGATCAAACATTTCAACATTTTTCATTGAGATCAAAAATTTTTATTTTTAATCTAATTAAGATTAAAATATACTAATAATACTAATAACACTTTTTTAGCTATATATATTTCAATTTTTTAGAAAATTATCTACTTGTTTATAAGAAGCTAACATTTTATATGTAATAATGTAATATATAAAATATTTTTATTTATATACAAAATCTATTATTATTTACTTTAATATAATATTCTCCTTCTCTTAGAAATGAAAAGCAATTTGACATGTATTGAATGGCTTTAAACATAGGATACCATGCTATGTAATCTGTCTCTCGCGATAGATATTTTGCAAGTTTCCAGAATATTTTAGCTTTTAATTTATTCAATAGCAAAAAATGAAATGCGTCGTCGATGATTTGAGCACGATTCAAAACATGTATTTTTCGATAATTCTCACTGTTCAGATATACAGTAATTTTTTTCCAATTTTCATCTTCGTAGTTGATACGATAATATCCTGTGTAATAAATAAATTATATGTATTAATAAATTAGAGAATCAAGTTGCAAAAGAAAAGTGCTGTATAAATTTAAAAGATCCATTAAATGTCTTTGACAATATTAAAATTATTGTAAATATTCAAGATTTTCATTAAGAGTTTAATTCTGCTTATCCATAAAATTTGTTTATCAAGATTTACCAGTTTGCTGTATGTTAAATATAATCCAGCCATCCTCTCTGTATGGCAAGGACAATATAGAATAGTGATTATATGGATATTTAAACGGTTTCTTTGGCGGTTGCAACCAAAGAAGTGGCGCAGGAATATTAAAATTTGAATCTGTCTCTGTGGTATAGCTGACAGGAAACCACCGATTTTCATTTGGTCCATCAAGATTTTCTATTGATATATTTATGCTGCCTGAATCATGATGTAATATATTCAACACAGGATATCCCTTTTGCTTTGACCAATAATACAACATATCTTTTATATCACATGATCTTGGATGTATTTCATCATAAACATTTTTTAGAGCTTCCCAGAAATTATCGAAATGATACTTCCTAAGCACATAAAATTTAGAAAATTTAACATTGTTGATAATTAATTATTAACATAAAGGATAGCATCAAAAAATAAAAAATTATTAGGCATCTTTTTTTCTTTTAAGTATATATCGAAAAAAGAATGGAAAACAAATATATTTCCAAATATATTTAAAAATATTGAAAAGAAATGAGACATTAAAAAAAAATAAAAATAATAATAAAAATAAAAATAAAAATATTTAAGCAAATATTGAACGTGACAAAATAAAAATATAAATAAATGAAATAAGCACAAATAAAAATAAACATAAATAAACAAAGATAAATATAAAAAATCTGACTTTTAATAAGAGCAATAATTAAAAACGAAAGTGATTCCGCAAAAGAATTTTGATAGAAATCAAAATAATAAAAAAAAAAAATTAATAAATGCAGAAAAATAGAAGTTATAAAAAAAGCCTTCGAACAAAAAATTGAAAAATAAAGCAAAAATGAAAAAAGATAAGAAAGCTACAAGAAACATTTTATAAAACATTTAATTATTATATTTTTTATTTGTAAGAGAGTACATCTAAGAGAGTATGTAGAATTATATTATATTATTATATTTGACTCACTTCCTATATAAATATGAATGGATACCTCGCCAAAATGTATCTATGCCAAATGCATGTTGCAACATGCGAAGTATAACGGATGCTGTAACAATTTATATTATAAAAGATACAAATAAATATATCCAGAATAAATTTATCACAATATTTTTTAAATAAAGTTTACTAAAAAATTTTAATTTTAATTTTAATTTCAATATTTATGTGTATGTATAGGTATATAAATATGTATGTTTATATATATATATATATATATATATATATATATATATATATATATATATATTAGATGTGTGTGTGTGTGTGTGTGTGTGTGTGTGTGTGTGTGTGTGTGTGAGCGCGTGTGTGCGTGCGCGTGCGTGTGTGCGTGTGTGCGTGTGTGTGTGTGTGTATGTATTAATAAATATAAGATAAATTTTTTATTTTGAACGTTTTCTATTTTTTTATTATTTTAGAAATCTTTATTATTTTTTTATTATTTTTTATTATTTTAGAAATTTTTAAATGATTGTATAATCATGTTCAATAAATCATACCTTTGACGTAATTAATCATTTCAACCGAGACGGTTTTGCCTTGAGAAATAAGAGGCAACATCCTATTATCAATATCAAAATGAAGGGATTCATGGTGAAATTGGACTACGTATAAATCTAGTATGCGAGAATTTGGCAAACTCTAGAGAAGAAAGTTTCATTATGATAGTATAAATATTCGATTAGAAGAAAAGTGCAGTTGTATCAACAAAGCATTATTATTATATTGTTAAATGAATCTTTATTCTTTATTTTTTTTCATGTAATATAGTTTCATATAATATAGTTTAAAAATAAAATGTTTTTTTTTTTAAATAACATGTAATTTATTCAGATTAAACGTTAAACATCTTCAAAATCATTTAAAATGTATTGTCACATACAGATTTTTTAAAAATTATTTTTATTTAAATATATATGTTTATATGTATATATATATATATATATATATATATATATATATATATATACAGGGTGTCCGACAATTCGCGATACACCCTTTAAGGAAAAATAGAGAGTGTTATTTTGAACAGAAAAATCCTGTACCATTTTTTCTATAACGCTTAATAAAAGAGTTATTACTGAGTGAAGTCTGGCCGATCTTCAGCCGAGCGCACGTCGGTGAGCCATCATAAATATCTGAGCGCTCACGCACACTACCAAGCGCGCAGCTCACTGCCGTGCGTCCAGCTAAAGATTGGCGATGATAGGCCAGACTTCACTCAGTAATAACTCTTTTATTAAGCGTTATAGAAAAAAATAGTACAGGACTTTTCTGTTCAAAATAATACTCTCTATCTTTCCTTAAAGGGTGTATCGCGAATTGTCGGACACCCTGTATATATATATATATATATATATATATATATATATATATATATATACACATATGCACGCGTTTTTCTGACTCGTTTTTATGTAAAAAAAAAGAAATAAATAAATAAAATAACCTGATTGAGAGTATGCGTTGTAAAGAACATAGTAAAACCTTTACTCAACCATGAGTTAGGCCACCAAAATGGATTGCCTACACTCTTAAACCGTTCTCGTATTATTGCATATCCTATTACGTGCATCACATTATATTTGCACCCAATAGAGTTGCTTTCCTCATTGTACGCAACATCTGCTTCACTAAAATCATTTATAAAAAATAATTTTTGTAATTATGTATAAAAATTTTTATACAAACATATGTACATACAACATGTCCTCACACAGAAAAAAAGTTTAATATATAATAATACATTCATTGTATTTTAAATAGCTCAAAATTAATTCGCGTATTAAACAGAATATATGTTCGCAAATCATTATATACATTATGTTTAATTTTAAAAATGTCGCCAGTAAATAAATTAATAAACAAGTGTTTATACGACCAAACTGGCAATTTATTGTTTGATTATTATATCACGACGTTTCGACCACAGTTGATCTCAGTATTCCAAACATAGTGGTTGACACAATGTCAGTTTGACATTTCGATTTTTCTCTTTCTACTTTTTAATTATAACTTTCACTTGATAAGGACCAAAACCATATGGTCGAAACGTCGTGATATAATAATCAAACAATAAATTGCCAGTTTGGTCGTATAAACACTTGTTTATTATATACATTATCAGACGAAGCCGCATTCATCATTGTTATTGTCAGTTTATAATATCAAAATTATAAAAATATGCATGCTTTTAAATTCTAAACATCAAAAATAAACTTTATCTTTTAAATTGTATTATATTTGTACAGATTATATTTTTAATCAAACTATCAATTTAGACATGTAAAAATATGCATAACTACTGAAATTTTTAATATCAAACATTATATTTTTTATTTCAATGAACTAGTATTCTTTTTTAACATGTACTTACTTATAAAGAATAATTCCCAAATTCACCATGCTACTGTTTCGCTCTTCAAATTTCGGAATTATAATATAATCTACTTTTGGAAATTGTTGCAAACGCTTCCATTTTTGTTCCAAGTATAACGTGATATTTTTAATAATCGTCTGTGCAAATTGCAAAGAACTTATTGATCGTTTGTTGTAGCATATGCTAGCAATATCGTCTTCATGAATAAAATTGCGAACAAAATTAGTTACAACAATTGATATAAGAGAAGGAGACAATGCAGGAGTGCTATTGAAATATGTCCATTGCATGATATCTTCATTCAAATTCTGGTTAATCCTGGGAATGGATATTGCTCGTATCGGCATGTTTGATAAAACCTTAAAACTTTCAGAATGTTGTATAGAAATACTGAAGGTAGTCTTTGACGAGTCCCAACACGGAAACAATCGTCGAGCCCATATTGGCTGGAAAAATGTTGCAGACAACCATCTATGGCATTTAAACAATGTGCATTAAATAACAAAAAATAATAAAAAAAATTTAATGATTATTAGTATAAAAATAAAAAATGCAGAAACTGAATAATATATTTATACAAATATGCAATTCCGCGTAAAATAATAAAAAAAAGCTTATATTTTTTTACCGTATTATTATTTTATATATTTTAATTACATTTTTATATACTGTACAATTATATTTTTGCAATTTATATAACTAACAGAAAGTTATAGAAATAATATTAAAAAAATGTAATATTAAAGAAATTTAAAATATCCAACAGGTAAAAAGCATTTTTTAATATTCAAAATTGTCATTAATATCTTCAAGTTTCTTTTACATTTAAATTTTATAATAAAAGTAATATAAAATAATATGAATAATAAGATTATGAAAATATATAAAATAATAAGAAAGAAAAAAAATAAGATAGAAACAGGATAGAAACAAATATATAATTATATTTGTATTTTGAAAAATTATATATGAAAATAAGAGTATGTATATATTTAAATAATATATGTTTAAATATTTTATCAAAAATCTTATATAGGATAATTATTTTTTTTTTATTTGTTTTCCTATAAAAAATCAGAGGATAAAAAAAATTCTGCTGACCGTTAATAATCTTTAGTGGACCTTAAAATACAAGAAAATAAAGCTAGTTGTTAGAAAAAAATATTTGGTTATCAAGGAGAATCAAATTTTTTGAAGAATTCAAAATATCCGATTTTATCCTACTTTCCCTTATATATACGTAATTAAAATTCTATATACATATTTCATAGCATAATGGTTAGAAAAAATTAATAATGAATGATGTTTATATATTATAATAATATATATTTAATAATTTGTATATTTTAATAGTTACATTATTTCCTCTTCGCTAAAGTAGATAATTCGCTGAAAGCCTCCATCAAACATAGAACTAGTATATCTTATATTCAGAATGTAATGTCCTGGTGATAATTCTTCATTAAAATAAATGTTGAGCATATTCCTATCCTTATCATACAAATGTCCGATTATATTATAAATCACAATTGTATTTTGATTAGACAGTGGAACTATTAATTTTGATTGCTTTATGATTATTTTTTCTGAAAACATGCTTATTTTGTGCGTCGCTTCAAGAATTGTGATGTTAATCTCGCATTCGCTGATGAAAGTATTTTCATGAACATTTAATATAAGCTTGATGTTATAATGTTCCGGCATTATGTTGTTTAATGATTTCAATGCATCTTCGTCGGGAGAATAAGCTGTCGCGACGATGAATGTTAGAATACCATTTAATAACAGTACTAGGCGTGCCATTTCAATTCTATCAGTAAAGAAATTATTAAAAAAGATATAAATAAAAAAATAATATAATAAAAAAAAATATTAAAAAAATAATATAATAAAAAACTCTTCCTATTGCGTAAAAAAAGAAAACAATTTAGCATTCCAAATTTTTCTTATGATAAATTTTTCTGATACAAAAATTCATATTAGAAAAAATAGCATCTTAGTCAAAAGTTATCTTATCAAACTTTTAATTTAAATGACAATTATTTTTCGCAATTTTTTGATCAAAGTGATTTTATCGTAGTTGAAAATAGTTGAAAAGTTTTAAGATGTTTAAATGTAAATTAAAAATATAAATTAACAATAAATTATCAATAACAGCATATTAAGAATAAAACGTTTTTGCTGGGAAGGTTTTTGCTTAAGAAAACATAGGGAGAAAAGAATTATCTTAATTAATTCCTAACAATTGCTAACAAGTTTGTTACATTATTAATGTGCTTTGAAAATCACACGTTGTGTATTTTTTGATTTATTGTGCTCTTTGATTTTTGATTTTTATAATTGATATAATTTTATTTATTTATTCTGTATTAAATTTATGCATTCAAATCATGGCCGTCATTAAAGAAATCTTCATTTTTATCTTATTTAAATATTTCTAAATATATATTTATTGTACATAAACATGTTAATATATTTAATCAAATTAAGTTTGTTTTATTTCGTTTATATTTATTATAACATATATCTTCTTTAACAAGAAAAATTAAAATTCATTGTTTATTTGTTGTTATTATATCTAGTTTGACCTAATCTCAGAAAAGTTTTTTTATCATATATATTTATTACATACAAGAAAAGTATAAAATAAAATGTATTGATGTTACTAAATATTTTTATATATACATATATAACACAATATATAATACTTATAGTGTATAAATTACATATTTATTATTTAAACTTTATATATAAAAACTGTCTTTGCTCGAATTTAAAATTTCTCGGTTTAGAATAATCTCTATATGATATTGTATGATATATATACTGGAAATCGTCTATATTAAAATAGATTGAGATCATCACATTAATAATATTGATTGAGATCATAGATTAATGATACTAATAATGAGAAATGATTTCGAAAAAAAAATGTTGAAAAAATAAAATCACGCTCGTCATGCTTGTACTTTGATATTATTTCAAATATGTTCAACATGTTGAATTTTTAAAAAAAGATATATATATTCTAATATTAGGATGACTTACTTATATAATAAAACTGTGCACTTATTAAGATGTTTTTTTGTAAGAATTGACGCGTTGCAATTAATTTATTGTTGCCACAAACCGTTAATACCTGAATAATATATATATATATATATATATATATATATATAATGACGATCTTATTTCTTTAAAAGATCAACAAAGACTAACAATCCAAACAGAAAAAGGCCACAAAGTTTAAAAGATTTTAAAGATGTTTAAAGGACAATATTTAATATTATTATACGTAGTCTCATGTAAACAACTTGCAAGGTTAAAAAATATCTTATTATGAAATAAATAATCGCAACAATTGTGAATAGTATGTATTATTTTAAAATTTTTCTCGAGAAGCTTATGTATGCACATAAATAAAATTATAAGATTATATTTTATATTCTTAGCTTTTTTTATAAGCATTTCTTTCGCACTTTATTGGATTGCTTATGTAAAATTAATACAAAATATCAAAGAAAAATTAAAAATGTTTTACATATTTTTTAACTTGGAAATGATTTTTTTTCCATAGAAATAGCAAGATGTGTATAGAGTTTTCAAATAATGAATTAAAAATAATTTTTTGTTAAACGAAGTTTAGAAAAAAAAATAGATGAAAGAAATGCATTTAATTTAATAAATTAATTTAATAAATTATATATAAATATATGTATGATATACACATCATGCATTCTTAATAAAGACTTTCTCATGAGATTTCAAATTTTGTAAGATATTGCTATATCATTAATTATTTATGTAGAAAGAGTATGATTAAAAAGAAATATTTTCATAACATCTGTCTGTATGCATTTCATTTAATACAATTTTTAATGTTCTTTTTCAAAATAATATAATTAAAATATTGCATGCATTTTCTTTATACAAATTTGTATCTGCCTATCCAATTTTGCACTAAGTTGTTTTGCACTAAGTTTGTACTAAGTTTATTTTTAAATACACATCAAATCAATATATTGAATGATGTGCTTCTATATCTTTGGACATTTTTTAGTTTTATGATATATAAAATGACAAAGGCAGATTTTTTTAAGTATTATTATTAATATTGCATATATATATATATATATATATATATATATATATATATATATGATTTGTGAACTATATTTGCATCCTATTATTAAAAAAAACTATTATGATTAAATATTATATAGGAAATATTATATAGGATACTATACTATTTTCTATTGAAATATAGAACTTTTACAACAAATCTTATTATAGTGAGAAATTTAGAAATAATAGAGACACATTGCCAAGTGATATTGTACTGAATTGATAAAACGGGTAAACGGTCCCTTGTGGAATTTAGAAAATTTTGTACAATATAATGATTATAAAGATCATTACGTAGATTAATCATTTTCCGAAACTGAGGAGATCGATAATTACGTAAAAATTGCATTCAAATATGCAATTAAAGTAAGAAAATTATTCTTAATATTTAGAAGTACAACGCATTTTATTCATCTACAATATTTATTGCTTTGAACTTACAATCTCAGCGCAAAATCTGCGAAAAAATTTGCCAAGAAATATTGCTTATAATGCAATCCGCATGCAATAATATCTATTATACATATATATGTTTGTGATTTGTAGTTTAGCGGTACCATTTTTTAAGCGAAATGTATATTAACAAGACTTTTTGCTCTTGGGGGAACGTCCCGCTAATTTTTTTTATATTTTGTATAGTATTGGAACTGTCTCGATAAAACCCTTTTGAATACTATGTATTTTATCGATGCCTTCTCGTATTTTATGTCCCTGTAATATACAATAGATGTATTACTATTATTTTTTTACTATAAAGTAATTTATAAGAACCAGTGCATAATAGAGAATCAATTTCAGATAAAAGAATGTGATATTCTTTATTTATTATTCTTTTTATTCTTTATAACATTATTTTTATTCCTATATATAATATTATATACAATATTTTCGTATGATTTAAAATAACTCGTATAATTAATATTATTATTCAAAAGTTTAATAATAAAAAATTTGGAAAAATTGTAATTTATTAATTTATCGTTATTAAAGAAAAAAATTAAAATTATAATTTTTTTATTTAAAATCTCATGTACATCACGGCATGGTGAGATTTTACATGCGAAAAAATATAGTAGAATTATTAATTTTTTTATGGATAGTATATCATATTTGTAAAATACAAATATATACAAAACTTATATATAAATAAGATATTCTAACAAGGCAATTTTCTACATTGCCTATTGCATATATGACAGATATCCTAACCTCGCGTCACTGTCTTATTATCTTATTATCGTGTTTATAGTATCAATTATGATACGTTAAGTTTTCGA